>NW_027528870.1:503218-510565 GCF_008692635.1 Crocuta crocuta
AATACTACTATAAACTATAGGGTATATATAGTATATAGTATATATGTATATATTATAAGTATATCAAGTATATTAAGCATATACATATAGAAGCATATATATAATATATATACTATATATACTCTATATAATGTATATTATACTTAATATATGCTATTAAGTATAATGAATTCCTATCATTGTAGTATTGTGGGTTCAATCACTGATTTTAATTTTCTTTAGCTCATGGTCTAATACTTTGAAAGCTGAACACTAAAATGTTTATATCCAGGTCTTCCTTATTGATCTTTAGCTAAAGAATAGATTTCCAGAATTGATCTAATAAAGACTTGGAATGGTTAAATGACACATATTTTGATAGTAACATAAATATACCATAGCAATGTGTTTTTCTGGGTTGCCTTCTTTCCCAACAGTTAACCACTGCATTACAATATGTTAAAACTTTTTCCTGTTAACACCCTAAAGAAACAAGTATGAAAAGAGCCATCAGAAAATGAAAAGCACAGATTCTGGGTACACTGGATTATGACTCTGGGCCTCCAAAAGTCTTTTTGTGTTATCATTTTAGGAAACAGCAATACAAATTTTAGAATAAAGCACTTCCAGTTTGTAGAAGCCTGTTGATAGTTTTTGAAGAGTAAAGATATTTAAAAGGTAAACCAATAAATTACCTTTGAAAATGTGAAAGATAGAGTGCTTACTGGCCTCATGTAGATAATAGCTTCATCTGTCTGTTCCCTGGAAATCCAACAGCCATAGTCAAAAAACAACAATTTAAGATCATTCACACTGGCTGAAAGGATAAAAAAAATTTGCAGTGTATCTATCAAGCTAAGAGGCTCCTCCTGGCAGACGGCTCTCAAAGAGCTGAATGGTGATTGTATTGACTGGTAACTCTTGGAACCCTTGAAGCCCTCTTAGGCCTGTGTAAACCACACATAGTAGGGAGAAGGACAAGATGGACAAAAGGGTTTTAATGGCTGAAAAGAGGTCAGCAGCAAGTTGTATGTGAACTGTAGCTTTCAAGTTCTAAACATAGCTGTTTTGCTCTGTCCCTGAGCAGCAGGAGAAAAGAGAAATTTGGAAAGTGTTGCTAGGAAGAGACCATAAAGTAGAGGTTGTGGTCTTCTCAGAGAACGATGTACTTCGAAGCGTTTCTCTCTTACTTAAAACTACAGTGCCAGGAAATATTGATGCCTCGCAGGGTGCTCTGGAGAGTAGACAACAGAGATCTTTTAGGTCCTGGGGTCAGAGCAGCAGACCCAGAGATCTAAGGGTCAAGTCAGGACTGTTCAGATTTAATGGACATCGGGACTCCTGGAGCATTTTGTCACATTGGTGACATAATTGGGGACCATTCAATCAGTAAGATTTCTAAATTCATTAATATGCCAACTTGGAGACTTCTAGAGAGTCTGAATGTTGTACTATTTAAAAGAGTAGGTTTTGAAATTCGACAGGTTAAGTGTGATCTTCCAGCTGCTTACCTATGATAGCTGTGAGAGCTTGGAGAAAAGACAACCCCTAAGCCTCATCTATAAAATGGGGGTAATAATAGTACTTAACATATAGGATTATTTGGTGAAGTGACAGGATGTTTATAAAACTTTAACCTTATAGTAAGTCCTGATTCATTTTAAGGGGCCCATGAATCATCTATTAACATTTTATTTTGCATAGCATAACATGGACACATTACTTACTTTGGTGTAAGTAATCAAAATCTAAGTATATAAGATTAAAGAGAGAGAGAGAGAATGAGAGAGAGACTCATAGAGTTCTCTGACTAGATAGAGAAAAGTATCTTCCTAACATAGAAACCTGCAACTACAGAAGGAAATATCTTAGAATAAAATAAAATCAAAAACAAACTCTTCAGCTATAACTGACAGCCTTGTGCATTAACGAGGGAGATTAGGTGAAGGATGATGGAACTTGAGAAGACCCAGCAGACAGCCTTCTTAGCCCTGACTGCAGTGACGCTGAGAATGGCATTAAAACTCAATTATAATGGCTTTCTTTAGGCAGATTCTCAGCATTTGTTCTCCTCCACACTTCTGTAATTTCTAGTTTTTTGGCTTCATTCATCTTGTGTATGTGAATTTCTAATGTAGGCCACTTCAAGTACTCTGAAGGTGAAAAGGATGTAAGTCCTGTGGAAATAAATAAGCATTTCTATAGATGATAGAAATATTTCTATAAATGGAAATCATGACCAGGTCCAAACAAAACAAAACACAAATTGAATCTAGGTAAAAAGAAGTCCAAAAGGACCAGGAAAGGAGTCCATGGCAGGAACAGAAACTGTTTACACATCACTGATGTGATGGTGGTTAAAACAACCTCACAGTGGCACCTGGGTGGCTTAGTGGGTTAAGCATCAGACTTCGGCTCAAGTCATGACCTCACTGCTCATGAGTTTGAGTCCTGCATCAGGCTGTGTGTTGACAACTCAAATCTTGGAGCCTGCTTTGGATTCTGTGTCTCCTTCTCTTTCTGCTCCTCCCCTGCTAGTGCTTTCTCTCTCCCTCTCAAAAATAAATCAACATTAAAATAAATTTAAAACACAAAACAAAACAAAAAACTTAACCTCATATGATAGATATTCTAAATATTCTAAAGGTATTCATATAACTTGTTCAGGAAGCCCAGGAACTATATACTCTGTATCATTTTAGTCAATTTAAATGAATTCTGCTTGCCAAATTTTTCCTGAACTGAATGACATCATTCTTTTTTTGTTTTAATGATGTCATTCTAATATTAAAAAACCTTATCATAAGTAAAGGAACCAGGTGAACCCAATAAACCATCCCACTAATGTGTTACACAAATTTCAGGTACAGGTACCTGAAAGGCTGGCCCACTCACCGAACTGGCAGGTGGTCATACATATATATGTAAGAGATATAAGACAAATTTATACAAACCTGCTGAATTTCAACAAATAATTTCCTTCAAGTAATTTTGACTGAATTTTGCAATTTATAGCTCATTAACTTGGTATCCTATAAGCATACTTTTTATATATCATTTAGTGATCAGTAACTCAGGCCTCAGAGTAGTTTTAGTTTTATACTCTCTAGCTTGATTATGTGCTCTGCCTAAATTTAGTGTACTATTGCCTGTTTTAACGGTAGGTTTTGACTATTTTTCTTCCTAAAACTGAAACAGATAATTTTCCTTTACTTCATATATGCTCTTTATTCAATTAGTGAAGCATGAACAACAAATAATTATTGTCATTTCTTTTATGCAGTTGATATGCAAAATTATAATTAAAGAAGGGATTCTTAATGCATTTACAGATGCTATAGCAATTTCCAGGGCCATTTTACAAAACTAGATTGGAAAAAAAAATCTCATTATACTAAAAAAATTGAGTCAGGGAACAGTCTTCTGAATTACTGTTTTTATAGTTTTATCTTTGGCTCTGCTCTCAAGTTGAGACCATTAAAGCTTTCAACAACAAATATTTATTCCACAAACATGGGCTTTATTTGTACAAACCAAGTTCATACTGAAAAATTTATGTCAAATGTTTCAGTCTATAAGGAATGTTCTTAAACTTAAATTTAACAATTCCTCTGGGCACTTATATAGTTCACTGGTACTGCATCTAAAGTAATACTGCACGAAGGTGCATAATGAATGCCTTTTGATGATGCACTGACATTTCTAAGAAATGCCTTTGCCTCAAATCAATCTACTCAAACCAGCAAATGATTTGACATTCAAAGCTTCAGGAAACACTATATGAATATTTTCTCCCATTGTACAATAAAGATTCAATCATAGAACTGTTATAGGAAATTGAGATTCTGCCTTGTGTTTTAGTTAATCTGCCAGAGTCATTTATTTATTTTGGTTATAAAATAACTTTACAAGTAGGGAAGATTTTAGATGTGGTTCTAATTCTAATAAGATCTACACAGTCTCTTACTAATTGAGTTACAAACACTATCAGTATCATCAAAATTGGTAGTTGAAGCCAGTCACCTAGGACACATATAGTTTTCTATAACAAATGTATATAACTCATGTTGATGATTAATTATCACTATAATTAATTATCCCTAATTCCTAGAACCATTAAACCGAACTCTTTAGCATTATAAAAAAAACTCTGTTGTTCTTTTTGTAAGTAGACCAAAAAGAAACTTTGCAATGGCAAGACATTGAATTGGCAGTTGTAAGTGAAATGCAATGATAACTTCTATATAAATATTAGCCATTTTTCTCTCTTATCTTAGCCATAGCTAGTAATTAGAAGATGCGTCCCTTTCTCAAAAATGCTTGAGTGTACTGCTCAATTTCTCATTATTTCTAGGTTCTTGGTACTGAAACTTAAGTCCTCTTGACATAATTTAATTTAAGAAAGTCTGTACTTTAAAGTTGTAAGCTCCAACTATGTACTTCTGTTATCTTAAACTATAGAATTTCTAGAGTAATCCTTTATTAGTGGATCACTTATATTGTGTTAGATCTTGTTCTAAGCACTTTTAATAATTTATCTCATTTATTCATAGTAATGTTACAAACACAGTTCCACATTTCACAATGTAGAGTTTAAGCATAAAGATACTAAGTAACTGGTCTAAATGACATGGCAGAGCTAGGATTTGAATCAGGTAGCCTGACTATAGAGTCTTCTAATTTAGAGATTGATAAGGCCATGACATTCATGTAATAAATTCTCTCATTGTGATTGCTGAGCAAGAAAGTAAACTGCTATGATTATATTTCTAAGTGTCATTAATAATATAACTTTTAAACAAAATTTCTGTTTAGCATATATTTATCATCTGATAATTTGCCAGCCATTGTTATGCTAGATCTGCAACAGCCAGAGAACGTATTTTACATTTTGAAATTTCTGCCTGTTTTGGTGTTCATCTTTTATTTCTTTTTATTTATTTAGTTTCAGCCAGTGAAAATGTGTGAAAGAAAGCATTCATAGGTAACAATTTATTTTTAAATTAATCATATGCTCAGTAAGAATACAAAATCATTTTTTATTGACCTAAGCCTGTCATAATCCAGAAATATACCTTTTAGTTCAACTTGTATCCGCTTTTTTTTACTTATAAAAGGATAAGTGTATATAAAAGGTAAATGTTTTGGCATATTGAATTTAAAAAAATTTAGGCTTTGGTGTGGGCCTGGGTGGGAAGGGATCTCACCTAAGTGAATAAGAGATGTTGGAAACATGGAGCATATACTCTACTTTTCATAAAAATTGCATTCTATAAAAAAAAGCTAAGTGGTATAATATTGAATGTGAGGATGCTACAGATGTTTCTATTTGAGAAAATGTAACAAGTTTCTATGGCCTGACCTTTGAATAACACAGGTTTGAACTGTGCAGGTCTACTTATACATGGGTTTTGTTTTTCGATAAATACAGTGTAGTACTCTAAATGTATCTTACCTTCCTTGTGATTTTCTTAATCATATTTTCTTTTCCCTTACTTTAACAGTATAGCATATAATATATGCTATACATATGCTATACATACAAAGAATGTGTTACTTGAATGCCATTGGTAAGACTTACAGATGGTAGTAAGCTGTTAAGTTTTGGGGGAGTCAAATGTTGTGCTCAGAATTGCGACTGAATGGGAGATCAGCACCCCCAACTTTCACATTGTTTAAGGGTCAACTGTACATCTTTTCTGGAGAAAAATTCATGTGGCAGATTCTGAAATCTAATACATGTACTTTTTAAATTACTCATATAGAATACGTGTGAAATAATATGATGACATAAATTAAATGAATATCAGTAATAGAAAATACATGAAGTTCAAATGGCATAATTATATAGTCATATCTAAGACATGCTGATTTTGCTGGATTTATTTTTATAATGTAATATTTATTGTACTTGAGAATTTTAAAATTCTGATAAAACACTGTGTTATGTTGTTTACTTACCTCACAGAGCATAGGTGTTTAAGGAAGGCTACATTCTTTGTGGCCTGAATCAAATAATTTCTGCTGACTCAATTTGTGCATATAATTGGATATATGATCAGTTTTATTCAGTAATTTAGTACTCTTTTATTTTTAAGGAGTGTATTTTAAATAACGTAAAATAGAACTATCAGTGCAGAGATTTATATTTTTGCAAAAAGCTGTACTATTTTCTTTAAAGGAAGCTAATTTAAAAGAAATGGATTTCTAAATTTATATAAAGTGTAGATATATAGAATATGTATAGAATATATATATATGTATATATATATAAAACTTATTTTACCAAATATAAATGGATTAAATGCTTCACTGTGTATATTCATTCGCCCATACTTATTTCTTTGGAAGTTTTCTTGAAGTACTTTGGAATGTGTTACATTGAATGATTCCATTTACCTTTGACCCAGTTACTGCTCTCCTAGAAGATAGAATTTAGGGTAAGTTTATAGATGTGTAATGAGTTCAAAAGTGGTAGTAAGGGTGTCAGGCAGATATACATCATGGTGAGGACTTAATATCTGCATCTGCATTACATTCTAATTGATGGCTCTGTCTAATGTTTGAAAAGCATTAAATTGCTGATGTACTTGTGATGGAATGCCTATTGTCAGGCTAGAAGTGAAAACTCTCCCTCATCACTGCAGTTGATTTTTAAATGATTTGTGAGGAAACGACTTTGAGTGTTTGTATTAGATGTCGTAATTAGAGATCGCACATTTCCTTAGTAACTCCTGTGTGCCACGTCTCTCTTGAGCATAAACCATGTTCTACAATTCAATTTTTGAAACAATCTTTAAAGAGAGAGACTGATTCATTAAAATGAGAGGCAGGAAAGTCTAAAGAACCACAATGGGACAGTGTCTAAGTAAATTAATCAATAATGCATAAACTGAATACTTAAAGAAATAAATATCATAAGAACATTTAAAGATAGCAGGGATTTATTGATGTTTAAGCTAAATAAGAAAAAATTGACTAGTGTTAAGAAATTGCAGTATTTTAAAGTGTATGCTAAAATAATTTGAATTGTGGGGTATTTAATATTAATTTACTGCTAACTTGTTAATCTCATATTTTTATAAAAGCCACAAATCACCTTAAGAAAACTGTACCCAAATATTACTTTCTCACTCTAAAGAATTATTCAACTCTGGACCTTAGTTTCCTCTTCTGCATTAAGAGAGAAGTTAGAATTATGGATTTTAGAAAGTCTTTATTTCTACTATCTTCAAGTTTTTCCTATCCTCCAGTATTTTCTTTTACCTAAAAAAAACTTTTTAACTGTGATTTGGAGTGTTCCTCTGCCAGTTAATCAACTCTCTCCTAACTTATATGAGTAATTATCATTAACTCCAATCATTGCTC
>NW_027528870.1:510762-713243 GCF_008692635.1 Crocuta crocuta
TTTTTTTTTTTTTTGGGGTTTTTTTTTGTTTTTTTTTTTTTTTTTTTTTTTTTTTGCTTGTTTTGAAATGAGCAAGGATAAAATTCAATTGTTGTGCTATCTTGAATCATTTTGGAAACCAAGCCAAGTGAAAGGGAGGGAGGGAGACAGGGAAGGAAAGGGGGATGGGAGAAGTGTCTGCAAAATTATTCCTGAGCCTATTCTAATACATAGTACCAAATAAATACCTTCATGATAACAGTTGTTATGTCATGAAGTGTATTTTTCTTTTTTGTCTTACATTTGGACTAAATGGAAACAAGCAAATCACAAATAGCATATATTGTATGTGAGTGTACATGTGTGCGAATATGATGTAATTTCCTCTTCTCCATGACATCTTACCCTTATAATTTTTCCTGCATTACTTAACTCATTTTATTGCTTCCAACAGTCTTCCCCAGTTCTCTCTCCTCTACTACACCAGAAATGTCCCTTTGTAACCCATATAGCCTATGCAACACTCAATGGATGTTTTAGGTGCGCTGTCTTAATCCCAATGACAACACTATGAAATATATATTATTATCATGCCCATTTAACAGATGAAGACCATGGGTTACACAGAAGTTAAGCATCTACCCAAAGGCACACTTTGCTAGCTTTTTCTCTGAATCTCCAGTCCATGCGCTCCTTCCTTGTACTAGAATACTCGTAGTTTTGGATTTTTCAAATGGTGCATACACCATGCATTCTTATTCCTCTGCATGTTTGTAAGTTTCCCCTGCCTGAGTGTCATCTTGTCACACACCTCATCAGCCCTAGTTAACTTTTCCTCTCTTGCCAGAGTATCTCAGAGATCATTTTTTTGGGGGAAGCCTTACTCATATCCCCTGAGTCTCCTTTGCACTCTACATTTTTTATTCAGTTTATAGGTTTGTTCATGTATTTATCTCTGATTGAATTGTTCTTCCTTGAGGAATAAGGACCCATTTATCTTTGTTCTCATTGCCTATCCCAGTACCTGGTATGCATTACTTATTGTTACAGAGTCAACAATGGGTAAGAATGAATCCTACATTGAAGGGTAGCAGATGAGAAATCTAGTCAGAATTATGATTTTTATTTTGTAAGACTAATATTTAATTACATTTGAACTCTCAAAAAATCAGAGCATTTTAATTAATATGGATCTCTGCCAGACAGAATTAGAGTCGCATATACCCATAATTCAGTGTAGAATGCCACTCCCTTCCATGAAGTCCCTGTAATCATTATATTAGAGTTTACTTGTTAACCACTAGCTCTAAGGCAATTAGCTAATCAGTTGTCCATTGAGCTCTATTCTTTTCCCACCACAGTGGGGCACATAGAAAAATCATAAAACATAGTGATGGACCTTAGAATCCAGCTGGGATGACAAATCTAATTCACAGAAAATTTAAGTATAAATACTCCTAATCTGCAACCCATAATACACCAGTGGGTTACTGAGTACAGACAGAAGACCACTTGTAGTTAATTAGCCCAGTTAGCCTAATACCACTCTGCAGGATATAACAAACTGTCATCCAAAACCGTGTAGGGGAGAAAATCTCCATCTGCCACTCCTGTAGCAAGGTTATGAAACCAAACTATCCTAGCTGGCAAAAGGCTTCCCTTTTTGGATAGGTGCCATCCTAGACTTTATTTAAAGTTCAGTGATACAGGCCAATTCATGTTACTAATTCCATGGAAACATTTGGTCTTCTGTGGTGGCCTTAGAGTTTCCAGTCCTTTTGATAACTCATGACTAAGTAACATACCATATTTTGTTTCTTGTATTTCAATAGCATTACTACTCCATTTAGTTTTTATTTCTATTGTATCTTGATCTCTTTTTGAAAATAGCTCTGATACTATAAATCATCCCAGGGTCTTGTTTTATTTTTCTTCAATGTTTTTTAATGTTTTATATTTATTTCTGAGAGAACGAGAGAGAGAGAGAGAGAGACAGCATGAGCAGGGGAGGGTCAGAGAGAGAGGGAGATGCAGAATCTGAAACAGGCTCCAGAATCCAGGCTCTGAGCTAGCTGTCAGCACAGAGCCTGACGTGGGGCATGAACCCACAAACTGACATCATGACCTGAGCTGAAATTGGACACTTAACTGACTGAGCCACCCAGTCACCCCTTGTCTTTTCTTGTCTTGTCTTAATCTTTTCGTTTCTTTTCATTTTTCTCTTCTTTCTTCTCTTCTTTCTTCTCTTCTCTTCTCTTCTCTTCTCTTCTCTTCTCTTCTCTTCTCTTCTCTTCCTCCCTTCCTTAACTTACTAAAGCACAGCTTTATTACTTCTGCCCTTAGTTTTTCTTAAAAGTGATTTTGACAATGTGTAAGCTTAAATTTTGCCTCCATGATAATATATTATCTTCAATGCACTTATACATTTGTGACTTTTTTATGCTCCTGAGCTTCAAAGGAATAATTGTATGTGTGTCTATTTTATGTTTTCTCAAAGTTTCTTTTGTCTCCTCTTCCTATAATAAACATCAACAGCAAAACAGAAGATTACATAATTAACTAATATGTGATTTTTCTATAGGGACAGTATATTTCCCATGATTATAATCACTAAAATTTTATCACTAAAATTTTATTTAGCAACCTAATATTATTGCTGTTTTCTTTTGTTTTTCACCTTGGAGATTTTCTTTATTGTTTGTTTTGTCAGCCTTAAAAATAAACACCCAGTTATTTTACCAGCAAAATGACTTTATTCTGGAATAGCAGAGAAATTACAATTCAGGACTTGTAAACTATGGCAAACCATAGGCAAGCCTGGAGATCAAAGGAGAGGACTGTTACTTTATTACGAAGAGGAAGTTGGGAGGGGCTTCTTTGAATGAAAAGTCCATTGAAAGAAAGTGAGAGTGCAGGGTAGTGAGGGTTTCTCATTGGCTGAGTTGTTGGATTTTGTTATTTGCTGAGCTTGTTGCTAAGCAGGAAGAAACTTTTCCTTCCTCCTGCTAGGGTAGTAAAATAGGCTTCTTCCAACTAGGAATGCAAGGTATGTCTCTTCCTGTTGAGATCTGTAATTGGCTGGTCACCCCACACCATTTTAAATGTGGTTTCCTATATTCAGTTTCACAGTTTATTTTAAGAAAATACACTTCTCTTATTTTCACAGGTAAAAAGATGGCTTATCAGAAGGTCAATGCAGATCAAAGAGCTCCAGGACATTCACAGTATTTAGACAATGATGACCTTCAAGCCACTGCCCTTGACTTAGAATGGGACATGGAAAAGGAACTGGAAGAGCCTGGTTTTGACCAGTTCCAGCTAGATAGTGCTGAGAATCAGAGCATGGAGAATCCAGAGACTGCAGACCTCAATCTTGATTCTATTCAACCAGCAACTTCACCCAAAGGAAGGTTTCAGAGACTTCAAGAAGAGTCTGATTATGTAACCCATTATACAAGATCTGCACCAAAGAGCAACCCCTGCAATTTTTGCCGCCTTTTAAAAATACTTTGCACAGCCATCATTTTATTTATTTTGGGGATTTTGATAGGCTATTATGCACATAAAAATTGCCCTTCAAATGCTACATCTTCAGGAACGCTTGATCTTCAGTTTTACCAAGAGATTCTCAAGACAATCCAAGCAGAAGATATTAAGAAGTCTTTCAGGTAGGTGGAGAAAAAATTGATGCTGATGGAATGCATTTCTTGAGAAAAATGTCTCACAGGGAGTATTGAATTGGTGATTTTGCCATGGTGTAAGGTTAGTCCTGCAAGCCAAGCAGCAAAACTTGCCCAGCACACCCTTCACAGAAAGGATGCACATTTCAGATTTATGATACAGCAATACAAATTTATGATGCTGTTGTATTAATTGATAACAAGAATCATAACTGCTGTGGAGACTAAAAGATTCCAGTATTGCATATTCTCCCTCTTGGAAAGTCCAGGTAGACCAAATTAGGATGCAGACACAGCTGGGTATATGTGTAATAAAAACTAGGATATTAGCCATATGATTGTAATTTTTAATGGCACCAGAATGAAATACACCTCTTTTTATGGGCTGAAGTAACCATCTCTTATGGTTAAGAGCTAAGACAAGCACTGATAGTATTTGGATTCCTGCATTCCTGGGTCTCTTAGCACATTTTTATTGAAAACTATTGGGTTCTATATATCAGGCAGTTCTAAAAGTTCATCTGTCTCTTTACGGTAAGTTTGCACATGACCTTTCTAGCCAGAATGTGTTGATTTTTAAGTTAAATGATAAGAAAATATTCTTTATCTAGCATTAATTCTGAGTTCTTGGGAAAAGTTTCACTGTTGCCATATAATTAATGGGCATCTTGAAATGGTTGTTATTAGCATATATGTTGAGTTGTAAAGGGTTTGCTAGTTTACATTCTTAGTGAAATGAACTAGAATTTTAGCTTTCCCATATGTTTTCCATATTTTCCAAGAAAAGACAGTCCTAAGTGAATCATATATCTTGTTTATAGGTAGATGAGAGAGAGGAATACTACTTCCCCAGGCTATTCTTTCTGGGTTATGTTGACTCATTACAGTCAAGGTGTTGGCATGTGTGCATTTCTGGGGATCTCCTAGTAAGAATACCCACTGAAGGTGCATCATTGTATCTATGTGCTGAAATGTCATGCGTGTGGATATTGGTAAATTATTATTCTCTTCCTAAAAAACACATCTGAATCAGTAATGGTAATTTGTTTCCTATACCCTTCTGCATCTGCTATTCATTGTTGCATAAGCATGTAATATGCAAATAATGAGACTTTCCTTGGTATTGTTCAATGTAAAATTGTTTATGTAGAATTGAGCTGAAAGTTATGTCACTAACTTATAATGGGTGATTCTATCACTCAGGATCAGACAACAGAAAACTCTCTGGATATTTAAAGCAGAGGACATTGAAAGTAGAGGAATTACTCCATCAGTGAAAAAATCTGAGGGGCAGTGAGACAGCCCAAAGAAAAGAAGCCATTACTAAACCTACGCTGGAGGGACAAAGGGACCTGGGAAACTTGGTGGACACTGGAACTTTATATGTACACAAGTTCAGGGGAGTGGAGAAATAGCCTCAGCTACTGAAGGCAGAGAGAAAGTAAGAAGTATGGCAGCTTCTCCCTTTCTCCTGTTCTGCAGTATCCTACTAGTTGTCCCATTGGCTGAACCCAGTAGGGGTGCTGCGGACTCTGAGCCTGGGAAACTCATTCTGAAGGGTTCAGCTTCCTGGAGGAGGGGAGTAAAAGGGTTCTGTCAAAGATAGATCTAAACAGGATATTATTAAAAAAAACAAAAAACAAAACAAAACAGAAAAAACACCACCCGAAGCAGAGGTTGGGAGGAAGAAGGAAAACAGAACTCTATGAAACTGTGTCTACTATATCTTCATTGTGTACATTCTTTCATGAAAGTGTCTTCTGAAAAAGGATCCATGGGTTATTTTTTTTGTTGTTGTTAATACTAATAATTATTATGTTTTCCTGATCAACTGCTTAGTTTTTAGTTTAGGGACTCAATGAATCTCCTAACTAGCTTCCTCCTTTTTTCTTTTTGACTTTATAGTAAGTTCAGAGTCATATTTATATTGAAATCATAAGAAATTTCATGGAAAGCATTTTTTGTGTACTAACTAACCTATGAATTTATTTCTTTCTCTGGCTTTCTTTGCCTTACTTATTATAATTATTAGGTTTTTCATCATTGTAGACATCTTTAAAAACTGACTTAATGTCCTTTTTTGCAAATAGGCAGCTGGTTCTAAAGTTGTAAATGTATAATTAAATAAAAATATGCATTATTTTCCTCAGAATAGGAGTTGTGTGAGTAAGGCATATATTCTCCTCTTTAACTTGAAAACCCAGATAATATATATTTCAAAGATAGCTACAAAAACATACTCACTAACAATTTTACTGCTGGGAAATATTCAATGGTTGAACACATATTCAAAATTGTAGTACATCAAATAGCCACATTTTTTTTCTTTATTGAGATAAGAGACTTTTTCTTCATACAAATATGTTTACAGTGACTTTCTCCAAATAACATCTCATCCAAAGACAAACTTTTTCCTAATAGTCATGTTAAACAAATGACCTATAATGGGCTTCTGTGTTTACTAAGTCATCTTAGCATTAACTCTATATATCACAGATACCTACTGCTACTTTTCTTCAATTTATGCCCAGTATTGGGCTTTTATTGGCTTACTCTTTTGTTCATCAGTTGCTTTCTCTCTTTTCTATTGGTTCTCTATCCTTTCTTGTACTCTAAGACTAGGTCAGTTCTTGCGAAACATCCAAAAGTTGTGCAATATAAAATATATTCTTTTTATAATAGATTAGATTGCAGACTCCATGAGGAAATGGACCAAATTTTCTTTGTCCAGCATTAGATTCCTAGAGTCTGGTAAATATTGAATAAGTATTTTTCTATTGGAGGAAATGAATGCCTGAGTAAATGAGAAATAGAGCTATATTTAACTGGCCAATTATATTATGTATTTTGAAAATTATTTGACTTACCATTTTTATTTTTCATATAATGATTATATTCAAAATATTAATATAATATCTGCTTATATTATAAAATACTTTATATTATATAATTATATTATAGTTACTCAGAGGATCTGGTATCTTCTGATTTTAAAAAGTGACAACTCATATCAAAACTAGATACTGTAAAAATGTTAAAGTACATTGTTGATGTCTCCATTCCAGATGAGGCTTGAAGACAGTTGATGCTGCACTTCTATTAGAACCAGCATGCAGAACTTGTAGGGGTGAATAGCATAAAATTCTGAGATGATCATCCAGTTTTAGAAGAAATAAAAGAGTAGATAAAGAGGTTTTTTTTTTTTTTTGAAATTGCTGCTACATGTGTTTTANCCAGTGAAAAAAGGGTTTAATAGAACTACTTGGAAGAACTTGCTAGCTGCCTCACACAGACTGCCTGATTTCCACTTGAGAAGTCTAAGTGATAAGATATGGATTGGTTTAGTTGCTGCTAAAAGTACAAAGGAAGAGGTTTGGGGTGGCCTATGACAAACTTTGCTTCTGTGGACTCTATCCAGACAGACAGAATATGAATACGAATGAAAGGAAGAGAGAGGATTACTGCCATTCATATATTGCAATCCTGATGATCAGTATGATGGTATTAGGAGATGGGGCCTCTGGGAGGTGGTTAGATCATGAAGATATATTTCTCACAAACAGGACTGGCAATCTTACAAAAGGAGGCCACACAGAGTCCCCAAGTCCTTTTGTCATGTGAGGACATAGTGAGAAGACATTCTTTATGAAAGAGGAAGAGGGCCCTCACCAGCCACCACAATGAATCAGCCAGTGCTGTAACAGACTTCCCATTCTCCAGAACTGTGAGAAATCTGTATAAGCCAACCAATCTGTGATATTTTGTTATAGTAGCCCAAATGGACTGGGGGTTGGAGGGAGTCTTACAGATCTTCTCCAATAAAACTTCCTGGATAGATGTAAAGAACTTATCAGAGACAGAGCTACAGATATGGGTCTGTGGAAGCATTGGAGCTGGAGGAGAATGTATTACTCACATAAAAGGAGGGTGAGAATTCTCCACTTGTGAGATGAATGGATCTCCAAAGAACCCACAAAGCAGAAGAGGATAATTCACCTGATGACTCCAAATAGATTCAGGAAATACCATGCCAGTTCATGAGAGTATTTATCAAATGAGAGCCATTTGCTCCCACTTTACCCTAATTTTAGTTGCTCTGTGTCAGTCCTGAAGTTATAGACACAAAGACAAGAAGCTGACTACTCCCCATACTTTGACTTTAGGGTTCCCAATTTAAAGACGGTCAAAAGTGGGGAAAAGTTAAATTACTCACTAGAAGAAAAGTTTAATTGCTAGCTAGAAGAATTCAGGTCACACAACAATCACCAGAATTAGTGGAGTTTTTATCCAGGAATAAAAAAAAAAATCTAGCCTCAATGAATAAATGTAAATGAAAGAAAAGTACTTTATGATTACATTGCCTGAGTTAAACATTGTTCAATGTAGAGGTTACATTTAGGATTTTAGAAAAGTACACATTTGAATGTGGTGATTCATAGAGAATTATTGATAGACATATTGGCTGTATATTCCAGTTGAAGAACCTAATTACCCCATAATAAAACCTGCATAATATGTTAAGGCAAGTACTTGGTATATTGACCAAATCAAAGAAAACCAATCAGAAGTTTAGTTATACTTGATCACATTTGTGAACATGGTCAAGATTAGCATAGGAGTATGAAGACCACGTTAGTGTTTGTGTAAATGTATGTGTATGTGTGTGTTTGTGTGTATATTAATCATCTAATATGATTCTCTCAGTCACTTTTGTCTATGCTTAACTTGTTGCTATTTGAAATACCTTCACTCTTTTACATAATTTGTTTATTTCTTCCACATATCTTCTGTGTAAGCCAACAAGGTATATTCAGATATACAGCAGATATATTCTGATGGGTATATTCTGATAGAATCCAAATAAGTTGTTTTATTTATGCTTTTGGAGTTTCGAAACAGTAACTACCTAGATATGCAAGTTTATTGGAAGCATCAAAACAGGAGGCTGGGCCCAGCCTCTATGAATAGGAATGATTCGTTTGATCAGGCCTTATTGATATAGAATCTGGATCCAGTCAGTTCCATGGACCTCAATAGCCATATTCCCCTGATATTCACTGAAGTGTTGAAGCACCAAAGTGATTTAACTCCGTTTCCATCTGTACTACTTTGTTCGTTTTTTCTTCCCCTAATACCAACTGCTATATTCCCCAGTATATGATTGATTCCATCATTCTTATTGCCCAGAATGAAATCTTATTTTGAGGGCCAGAGGCATCTGCGACTCCGTACCAAGTGTTTATCCCTGGTCTACTCAGTTTTGGCCACATGGGATGCTGGTTACCTAGTATGAAACATGTTTATCTAAGGGCTATTGAGAGAACTTTTTAACTTAGAAGAAGCTTCAATGTGACAAGTATAATGTTTTATGTTTATTATGTAATGAAGTCACTGAGACTTTATCATATATATAGTTGAATGAATGACGTGTGTGTGTGTGTGTGTGTGTGTGTGTGTGTGTGTGTGTGTACATGCTCTAAAGCTCATAAACACAGAGGTAGGTGCCTGGGTAGGTAGGTCGGTTAAGCATCTGACTCTTGATTTTGGCTCAGATCACGATCTCACAGTTCATGGGTTTGAGCCTGTGCTGGGCTCTTCATTGATAGCTCAGAGCCTCCTTGCGATTCTCTTTCTATCCCTTTCTCTGCCCCTCCTGCTCTCTCTCACTCTCTTTCAAAATCAATAAATAAACTTAAATAAAAAGATCATAAACACATTGCTGGACAGAGTAAAGTATGTTAAAAACTTCAAAATTTAGTTACTAAATTTAATATTATAATATATTTGAAATGGATGAACTAATAAGGTTAAGTATATTTTTGAATTCAGGAACGTTTTGACTGTGAAATGGTGAAAAAGAAAACATGGGTTGTATCTTTTCTTTTTAAATTTTTAATGTTTATTTATTTTTGAGTGACAGACAGAGAGACAGAGCATGAGCTGGGGAAGAGCAGAGAGAGGCAAGGAGATATAGAATCTGAAGCAGGCTCCAGGCTCTGAGGTACCAGCACAGAGCCCAACATGGGGCTCAAACTCATGGACCATGAGATCATGACCTGAGTCAAAGTCAGGTGTTCCCCTGACCAAGCCACCCAGGTGCCCCAAAAATGGGTTGTATCTTAATTATGGCTAACATATTACTTCTTAAAATTTGTAATTGGAAAGAACATTATTTTTTCTTATTTATAAGTAAACTATATACAGAAAGTTAGAATGGATAAAGTAAAAACCACACATAATCCTACCACCCTTTCTCATCTTTCTTTCTTTCTTTCTATCTTTTCTAATCAATAAGCAAAACTATTATACCATGTCTATCCCTTCAATATATTTTTGAGAATTTTTTACCTATAATATATTAAAACTATTTTTCAAGCCAATAAATATAGACTTAAATCATTATATTAAAATACCACTGGTATTCCATTATATAGATGTCATGAATTTATTGAACCTATTTCTTATAAATGGACATTTATTAGGTTGTCTCTACAAACATTCTTGTACATAAGTCTTTGCTTCTTTAATTATTCTTTTCTGATAGGTTCCTGGAAGCAAATCACAGATTCAGTGAGTTTAAATTTGTTTAGTTATTGCTTTGTTTTACCAAATTGCTTTTCAGAGCTGCCAGCCTTCCAGGCAGCTCCTCATTATTTTTTATTTGTTTTGATAGGCCAAATATAATGTTGACAAACTTTTTATATCTTAATTGGCCATTTTCTTTTTTTTTTTTTTTTTTTTTACATATATGAATTACTTTTTAAAGCATTTTCCCATGGCTTTTATAGGCTCTTTCTCCATAACCTTTATAGGTTGAGAAACTAAAATATTATAAAAATAATAGACACAAAGTCTATTACTTTGTGTATTGTCCCCCATTTTTCTGAATTTTATTTAGTAGACACATTTGTTAACAAAATAAAATGAACAATGAGCTCTCTAGGATTTATCTATTTTTAAATGTTTACATTATTTGGACAGCACTATTTTTCATCACTGTCTGACTTGGTACAAGTAATTAAGCCTGAGTTAAGTTATGCTGTGAAATGATTTTTACAAGCATTAGTAAAAACTGCATATTTTTTCAGCTGGTAATTAACTCTTCAAAAAGTTTAGGAAATGTAAATTGTCTTTAGTAGTATCTTAATAAACAAGACCTTATCTGAAAACCTAGGTAGTATTCAATATTGTTTCATATACTTTATATTTTAGTGGTTACTTTTTAATAAAATAAATTGAAATGGATTCCCAAGTCTAGTTTTCTCTTCTTTTGAATATAGGTTTAAAAATCATCTGTTGCTGTTGCTGTTTCTCCTCCCCCATCTCTCCTTTCTTTTTCTTCTTTATCTTCTTCCTTCTTCTCCAGTGCCTTTGGCAACAATAGTATATTTAGTTAGTCAAACATGAACTTGCATAGTACATTTCATAATACCAATTAAACTTTGCCATTGACACTAGTTAGCAATGTTACTGGACTTTAATGGCACTGAACTAAAGGAATGGCAGCTTTGCTACCTACATACTGCCACTTCCTTTTGTATGACCCTTCTGTGTCCATGACAGTCATAACTCTGTTTTTCATTGTTTTCAGACCTTCTCGGAGTCCTTAACCCAACACTCTTGGCAGTCCTTATTAGCCGATCAGAAGTGTAGAAGATGATTTGCCATTTTTATCCTATGTTATCCCTAAACTGGGTCACATCATAAGAATTAGTTTCATTTAAATTGTATGGATGAATTTCTTCTGGAAAGGGAAAGTTCATACTTTTATCAGGCCGACTAACTGCACAAGAACCCTAGACTCATAGCTACGCTATACTGCCAAGGAGTCCAAAGTCTTAGAACCTAGTTGCTAGTATCTACTGTATTTTTATCATACCTCTTTATATTAAGTTGATCACCTGCAAGGTGAAAAGGCCCAGTTCAACCCATCTAGAAATAAAATCTGTAATTCATAAAATCTTTGTTCACCTGCCTTCACCTACCATCCCCTGACTTAAGATAGTAAACAGATTGTGCTGATTCTCTGTCCCTTTCTTTTAATTCAGACATTAAGTTTGTTCACTTATTACAGTATTATTGTCTTTCCTGTGCTCACAGTGTGCCTTCATTTTGTGGTTCTTCCTTTTCCGCATCTATCACCCATGATTACTTCCTTCCATTTTAAAATGCTACAATTCCTTTACCAAAGAATGTATGATTGTTCTGGTTTCTTGTTCAAGAAATATGAGGACTACACATTCCTTTCAGTCTTACATGACAGAGGCAAGGTATTCCTCACCTAAAGAAAGCTGGTTGTGGAGTTCATGAAGGCCTGCAGACTTTTATCGTTTTCAGAGCATTACAACACTTCTTTAAATCCATGATTTTCTTTCCTCTGATGCTTCAGGACTCTATCTTTTGCTGATATGCTTTTATAAAAGTAAGGCTTCATGATGGTGATGCTGTCAGTAACTGTTCTCTAGTCTCCAGCTGTACTTTCTAGCCATCTGTCTGTCCTTCTCTGCTATGTGTATTATTATTATTATTATAATTTTTGGTTTCTGTCTTCCATATGTATATATAACCCAAATATATATAGTTATATAATATATAATATTATATAATATATTATATACAGTATANGTTATATATATACTTGTTCTTCATCAATTTCAGTATTAGAATGAGAGCAGGAAGTTTGGGAGAAATGAAGAAGATAATATAGTAACTGACATTTTAATTGGAGAAAAATGTGTAACTGAGTAACAAAAGAGCACATAATTCAGTTTATGAAAATGATAACAGAATGCATTTAATAGCACCGGAGTGACAGTTCCTAAAGGAAGTAATTAGCTATTCTATCATTGATGTCTCCAGATAACAAATGTACATTGTCTTAAATTTAATCATAAAAGAATACATAGATAGGATTTATTTACTTATGGATAATATTTTCTTTCTCCGGATTTGAGATAAGGTTGCTGCTTCACTCCGAGTTTCTAGGTGTTCTGCTGAACGACATTAGTTCTCTTAACTGACTGTGTCAGCCGACTAATGAAAGCTTATACTCTTCACAATCCTTAGGCATTTGACCAGAGCAAGAGCAGCACACACCATAGGATAAATAAGTATTATTGACAGAATGGCTTTTGTCTGCAATGACCTTATCAGTCCTGACCTGTTCAAACACTAGGCATCCTTTGAGGTCTGGCTCAGGTGCCAGCTGCTTTAAAATGTTCTTTTCCATCTCCTACCAGTTGAGTTCTCTCTCTCCTTGAATTTTTTTTTTTCTTTTTGTTGGCATGAATCACTCTCTGCTTTGCAGTGGAGAAAAGACTATATGAGTTTGGTCCAGTACATGAGCCGAAGCATGTAAATATTCCTTAAATCTTTACTGTGGCAGAGAATGAACCCAGAATATCTAGACTTTCTTGATAAAGCCTTCACTTCCATGTGAATTCTGTTTTTCTTTTTTTTTTTTTTTTTAGGAAAAGTATGTATACTTCTGGTTAATCATCTATATCATTGGAATTTTAAATTAAAATCATTTATATGATTATATACATAATATGTGTATGTGTATATATACATGTATATATAATATGTGTATATAACATATACATTATGGCATGAATATAAATGACTTTGGTTCCTAAACATATTTTATCTACATTGTCATAGTCTGTGCTATATATTTTTTTTATTTTGATGGTAAAGGATTTTCTTTTCCTTTATGTAAACATATGCTGAATGTCTACTATATTCCAGGCACCCTACCAGTCACTCTACTATTTTTAGCAATATTTTGTGCAATGTAGAGAACATTCTTTTGCTATCAAGAAGAAGTGAAAGTAAAAGTTTCACAAAAAGTTATTTCCATGATTGCAGTTTTTATGGAGGTAAAATGTAGATCCCTCACAGGTCTTTTTATGCCTTGTCAGGAAGGGGTTGTCTTAGTCTAGGGCCAGACCTGCCAGAAGGCCTGCACTTTTTTCTGCTTTTCTGCTGCTTTGCCTTCTTGGTCCCTCCTCCCTCCCCATCCCTGGCCCACTTATACCTCCTTGTATACACAATTTTTTTTATCCTTAAAGTTATATTCTAAGATTAGGTTATTTAACTTCTTAGTAACCACATGTTCTTTTCTTCTTCTTCTTCTTCTTCTTCTTCTTCTTCTTCTTCTTCTTCTTCTTCTTCTTCTTCTTCTTCTTTTCTTCTCCTTCTTCTTCTTCTTCTTCTTCTTCTTCTTCTTCTTCTTCTTCTTCTTCTTCACTAAATCTATCTGATGTAAAACATCAGGACTATGTGTTGAGAACTGGGTAGTATATGTAAGCAATGAATCACTAAGTTCTCTTGAAGCCAATATTACACTATATGATAACTAAGTAGAATTTAAAGAAAATTTTGGGAAAAAAACCAACACAAGAAACATTACAACTGTATTAAATTGTTAAGGATCAAAATCCAGGAATTTGAGTTTTTTAAATTTGATTTTTCTGGCATTCTTAGTGGGAGGAATATATTTTACATAATGAAAGGAGTCTTTTGCAGTGACAATGTTCCATGGTCAATGAAATATTTCCATCAGATGTATCAAGGTCATCTGTGCTTACCAGCTTTCTATCCTGAAAATGGCTCAACCTTAAGACTTGTCATAACTTTCTTATATCTTTCCTGCATTGACTATAATATGCTTTTTCATCTGTTCACTTCTTGATCTTATTCATTCCAAAATAGGAACAAGATCAATTAGATGTAGTACAAGGGAAAAACAAACCTTTTTCTTTGAGGATAAAGTATGTCAGTTTCCTGTGGATTCACTTGACTTCCCGACACGCTAGCGATAGAAAAGTTGGTAATGATCACATTTAGTAGAGTGAAGTGTAAGTTAAACATGGAAAGGTTGGGAACTGATTACATACTCTCTCTTTCATGTTCCTTTTTAATGTCAATGAAATCAAGATTCAAATGGCAGATATGGCCCTTTGAGATCAGCAATTTGAAAATCTCAATCTCTGCTTTTAGAAATTAAGTAAAATACTGGAAATTGTGACTAAAAGTATTAATCCCATAATCTCATCATGGTGGTTACAGGGGAAATTTAAATGAAAATATATGGGTAAGTGGATGATTTATGCATGTTTACCAAATCAAATTAAGTACTTTATTACAGCTTCTTAAGTAAATTTCAAATGGGCATTTCTAGCTGATAGTAGAGAAAGTTGGCTAATAATTCAGATACCTAGAAAGGGGTGATGAAAACTTCTTCCTCATTGTCTCTATCCTGGCAAACTATCACAGAATGGATAGATGAGTTTATTTTCTAAATTTTAGATGGTTATAACTACAGCATAATGGTTAATTTTATGTGTCAACTTGGCTAGGACACAGGGCACAGATATTTGGTCAAACATCATTCTAGATATTTCTGCAAAGATGTTTTTTTTAATGAGATTAATATTTAAATCAGTAGACTTAGTAAAGCAGATGACCTTCATTATTACCAATTATGGTAATTAATGGGTGGGTCTCATCCAATCAGTTGAAAGCCTTAATAGAAAAAGACTTCTTGGGGTTGCCTGGGTGGCTCACTCGGTTAAGCATCCAACTTCAGCTCAGGTCATGATCTCACGGTTCGTGGGTTTGAGGCCTGCATCGGGCTCTGTGCTGACAACTAGCTCAGAGCCTGGAGCCTGTTTCAGATTCTGTATCTCCCTCTCTCTCTGACCCTCCCCTGCTAATGCTGTCTCTATCTCTCTCTCAAAAATCAATTAAATATTTAAAACAAAAAAAGAAAAGAAAAAGAAAAAGACTTCTTGGCCACTTGGGTGGCTCAGTTGGTTAAATATCTGATTGTTGATTTTGGCTCCGGTACATGATCTCACAGTTCCTGAGTTCAAGCCCCACATCAGGCTCCATGTTGGCAGTGCAAAGCCTGCTTGGGATTCTCTCTCCTTCTCTGTCTGTCAAAATAAATAAACTTAAAACAAAATAAAAGGAAGGAAGGAAGGAAGGAAGGAAGGAAGGAAGGAAGGAAGGAAGGAAGGAAGGGAGGAAGGAAGGAAGGAAAGGATTTCGGTCTCAGAGAGAAGAGGGAATTTTACTAGCAAATTGCCATTGAACCTGAATTGCAACTATTCCCTGGGTCTCTAGCCTTTTTGGTCTGTCCCACTGATTTTGGATTTGTCAAGTCTCCACAATTATGTAAGCCAATTTCTTAAATATAAATCTCTCTAAATACATGTACATCTTGCTGGCTTTCTTTCTCTGGAGAATCCCAAGTAATAGTATATACAGAATTAGGGAACTTAAATTAACCAATATAATTTGGCTATTTTTTTTCTACCGAATAGTCAAGCTGTAGGATTACAGTGAATAATATGGAAAATAGATACTGATATGAAAAAAAATAGTCAATGTTAATCCTTATCCTTATTTCATTAATACATATCAGATCCTGTATAGGTCTAATAGGTATTTCAAATATTTTTTAAAACATTTTATTAAGGTTTTTAATTTCATTCACTTTGTGGCATCAAAAATATAGTCAACTACTCATGCAAAAATGTATTTTCCAAATTTTATAAAGTGTCATTCTTGCCTGGGGGGAAAAAGAAAAGGCATTCAAGTTTCCTTCCCTTTCATTATAACTGGAGCAAATATATTAAATTTTATATGCCTGATTTGGGAAATCAGTTTCTGTCTTCAATAACTGATTGTGTGTTATAGCTGGGTCCTTTACAAATGAAGTGCACTTCTATTGCTTAAAAATTGCTTTCCTGTGCAACATGATGTAGTAATGAATTACATCCAAATGAGCCTTATATTCACAATGTCATAATATGTAACTCGTCCCCTGTGGTACTTTCTTATTATCTAATACAAGGCAAGCTAATGTCTTCCCCTCATGGCTCACTTCTCAGAAGGGTATGCAGCTTTCAGTATTAGAAATAAAGAAAGAAAACTATGATTTGAGATCAAATTACCTTTTTATAAACTCTCTAAATCACAGAGAGCACCTTAACATGTCCCAAAATATGCAAATCAAATTCCGATAGAACAAGAAACAAAAGGAATAGTTCCAATTCTATGGAGTACGTTTCTATCTGTGAGGAAAAAAATGAAACTGAACATTATTCTTTGAACAGAAATGTGTGCAGGTGGTTTTTACCTTCAATAAAAATAAAATAAGTGTGGGCGTTTTCTCTCTATTTCTTCACTTGGTTTCATCATATTAACTATTCTGTAGGGAACAACTTGTAAGATCAGCTTGTACCAATATTGTAGTTCAAGCTGCTACATAGATTCAAGAGCTTTAATTCATTAACCTGATAATTTTTTGTAATTCAACGAAACGTCAGATATTCCCTTATTACAGCTGCCTTAGGTGTGTCTCAGTGGCATACTGGAATTTAACTGAATATTTCAAAATATATCTTACTATTTCATATGAGCAAAGGGCAAAGGGAGAAAAATGCTTATTTTAGTCCAGTGGGGGCAGCCAAGATAAATTGTACCAAGTTTTCATAGGCTGCTACTTGTGGTTCACTGTTTTTATGTTGTTGGGGTTTTTTTTGTTTTGTTTTGTTTTTTTGTCTTGGCTGAGACCCTCGCAGATATTTTTGCATCTTGCTGTGAACCATTGATGGATCTGAATCAGTTGCTGCTGGCATAACACATGCTCAAGATCAAAGCCTTCCTTTCACCTTTCTTATTTTAAGTAGAGAAACTAAATTCATATAAGGTCATTCTCTCCTGATTTAAATTTTTAAATTATATTTCAGCCAAGTACTTAAAATCAGATGCAAAGATAAACACATTCTCTGACTGTATAGAAAGTTATTAGGGAGTTAGAGGCAATAGCAAAACTGTACACTGTTAGGGAGAAAGCCATCTCAACTTTCTAATTGAAGGGTTTGTATTGTACCTAATCAAATGTGTATCCCATTAAAAAAATGCCACTTTAGCCTTCCATCACAGCATGTATCCAGGGGGCCTTTTACCACCAGTGCATTTATTCATGTGTATATGTATTTGTTTAATGAATATGTATTGTGGGCCTACTGAGTGCTGGGCTAGAGACAAAGCAATGAACAAGAAATGCAAGATGCCTGGATTCATGGTGTTTATATTCCCACTGGAATGTCCAAATTGAAGCAATGGGACTATACTTGTATATGAAAACTGAGCATAGTGACACAAAATTACACAATAGAAAGGGAAAGAGGGATGGAGTGACAGAGAGAGTAGGGGCTACTTTTGGAACCAATGATCAGTTCAATTTCAAATGGACACTTACTGGATTCCAGAAGAATTGACCACTCCCTCTGTACCTCTAACCCAAGGCTGCCTGTGGAACTGTAGGATTGCTCAGCTGCTGATTAGCAGAGTCGGCCCCACCTCCTTGCTCTGGGAAATGCCGTGGAGCTTTTTCCCTACTAATTTAGGTGCTTTTTGCCACTACCTTGGCAAACAACCCAAAACAAACACAACACAACACACACACACACACACACACCAAAAAATAAAATGAATTCTACTCCTGAAACCAATACTACACTATATGTTAACTAACTTGAACTTAAATAAATAAACGGAAAAGACATTTTAACACATGCAAGCAAAAACAAAAACCAAACCAAAAAACCAAACCCACTTCTAAAGAGTGAGTTAGCAGGAAGCAGCGGGTGGAAGGAGATGGTGAGCTTTAGCCATTCTTGAATTTCTATTTATTTGTGCTATTCAACATGGAATTTAACTCACAAATAAGAAACCCTGTGCTTCATGGCTGCCTCTTTTTAAACCTATTAAAGATAGAAAAACTTAAAGTTCTGCTTTCCTTTTCAAAGTAGCCTCATTTCTGAAGATTGTCTCATCCTGCCTAGTTTTTTGTTGTTGTTGTCGTTGCTTTCATTTTTTCATTTCAATTTCACATTACCTACAGAGCTGGTATGGTGTAAGTCATAAGAAAAAAAATCTTTGGTTACAGCTCAGTCTTATTCTGAAATAACCATTCTAAGGATGATATGTTAATCTTGGATTCTTGAGTTCTTAATTCTTGTTTAAATAGTGGCAATCTTTTGAAAGAGTTGCAATTTGCTAATTATATGCAATTATGTTCTGACACCCAATGATGCATGTTAACTTTTCAAGACTGCAGGCAGTATTTGTGAAGAGAGTGGCTTTACAAACTTGAAAGTTAAAAATATTCACATGGATTATTGGATTTTTTTGATGTTTACTTATTTTTGTGTGTGAGAGAGAAAGCACAAACAAAGAGGGGCAGAGAGAGAGGGAGACACAGAATCTGAAGCAGGCTCCAGGCTCTCAGCTGTCAGCACAGAGCCCAACACAGGATTTGAACTCAGGAGTCATGGAGATCATGACCTGACCCAAAGTTGGACGCTCAACCAACTGAGCCACCCAGGTGCTTCTCACATGGAATTTTTTAAACATCTACTTATACTGCAATTTCACCCTGTCAATTGTTAGGGACAGGTGATTGGAAAGCGTTCTGCAGGAGCCTTATTCAGTTACTCTTCGGGCAGGAAATGTGGAGAAGAAGTTGAGACTAAAGAGTTTGAGAAAGCTTAAGGAGTGGGTTCTAAAGAAGTAGCACCTGTGTGGTAATCACAAAGATAGAGAAGATAGTGATTGCTGCTAATAATTTTTATTCCAGAAATAACTTTTCTTTTCCTCCAGTGCTGGGACTAGGGGAAAATTGAATGACAGACAATACTGATAATGAGCATTGCTACAACAATCTGTAAGCAGGGAACAGATATTGAGCATTGTGAGAAATATCATTTGGAAAATAATTTGCTAATTGGCTAGAGGAAAAAAAAACTGTGAAAGTGACACAGGACAATTTAAAAAAATTAGGAAAGGTAGACAAAAATTTGGGGTGAGAGAAACAAAATGACAATCTGAAACAAAATGAATTAAGTTTTCCTTCTGCCTAGTGATTTAAGAGAGGGCTTCTGGATTAGAAACCTGAGTTAGAAAGTAATAAATAAAGGCAGTGCTACTGTAAGAATTGAGTCTAGAAAATTATTAGAAAGGAAGAGAAGGTGCTACAGCATAAACTAAGGGGAGAAAGAGTCAACAATAGAGCAGCAGAGAAATGGCTACTCAACCTTTCAGATCTGAGAGGCCCTCTTCCCATATTTTGTGAGAGCTCTGTACAAGGCCTGGGAAGAAGGTGATGATTTGCCTGAGTCCAAGTCTTGGAAGTTAAGTAAACATGTGAAGAGGAATGCAGAGAAAGCTGCAACACTTAGCAGAAAACCAAGACCCACTCTGGGTCTCACTTGAGCTTGGAAACTTGCCAGGACTTTCCAGAATCTATATCTAAACCTCACACCAATGTTTGATAGAGGTCACACACCATTTTTCTGCAGATTAAACTATTTACTACAACTCTGTCATAGGCATATTTATGTCTAGTGAGTGCTTCTGAAATCCCCTAGAGTGCTGGGAAATAGGAATATGCCCCTAGAGCTATTGTTGACATTAACTACGAACTCAGGTGCTGAGTCTATAGTAATCTAGGTATGAACCTATGATCCTTTGTAGGCAGCTACAATAATGTATTGGGAAAATAAAATGATAAAGACTTGGTTTCCATCTACTCCTGAATTAGTTTCCTGAAGCTGTTCTCACAACTGTACTGTGGTCCACAGATAACTTTAGCACAGGTCACTTCATGGAATATTTGACTCCTTTTTCTCATGACTCAGTGCCACTGCCTGCTCTAGTCAGGAAGTTGAGGAAACGTAAATTAGGGTTATTGCACACATATCATTATCCCCAGCAGTGCCAATACTACATTTCTGCAATGGGCACATCAAGTTCTTTTGAAGATTTGAAGTCAAGGGAATGTATATCACAGCAACTCAAACAATTTAGAAATGACTTGAAATCAGCCTGGTTGGAATCAAATCCCAACTCCATTCTATCCACCTGTATGATTGTGAGCAATTTCTTAAACTTAGGATGGCACAGTTTCCTCCCCAACTCTCCTCTCAACGTTACGCTCCTCTTTGCACGTTCATCATTTTTGTTTGTTTGTTTGTTTGTTTTTTGTGGTTGTCTTCCAAGGCATGTCATTAGTTTCGCTTTCCATATTCAAATATTTTCCCAAACAGAGTTCTCTCTTTGAGAATTTTGATGTCAGCCAAAATAATACTTGTGGTTGTTTTTTTTTTGTGCCAAGTGCATGATCATATCTATAAAGTAAACTTTTATTGCATCTTACAAATACACTTAAATATCTTGGGTCTCACCTCCTCCTGAGAAAAATTCAACCTCCTCAGTGAAAGCCACACTCCTCTAGCGTGACAGAACAGTAGGCAGAACAGAAGAAGTACTTCATTCTTCTTAAATCATAATGTAAAGGCTTGACAAGTAAGTTAGGATAATTTCATGGAAGTCTTTGGAGCAAAGTTGATGGTTAGAAGTTAGTTCTGATATGACAAATCATCAACAGGTTTTGGGTAGGAGAACTACAAGACCAGATGTGCCTTCTGAGATGATCGCTTTCTGAAGGATGAATCAGAGATGGAGAGACTGAGAACAGGAAGGACAGTGCACAGATGGTTACAGCTATGACGTTCACAGTAGACATTTAATATTTGCACATGTGCAGCCAATGGCATGTTAGTGGGTGGGGCCTCAGTGGAAAGGTATACACACAAAGACAAATGCTGAAAGGAGAGGCATAATACACAAAATTGATTTAAAAAAATTTAATGTTTTATTTATTTCTAGGAGAGAGAGAGACAGCGTGAGCAGGGGAGGGTCAGAGAGAGAGGGAGTGACAGACTCTGAAACAGGCTCCAGGCTCCGAGCTGGCAGTCAGCACAGATCCCGACGCGGGGATCGAACCCACGAACTGTGAGATCATGACCTAAGCGAAAGTCGGACGCGTAACCGAATAAGCCAACCAGGCGCCCCTACACAAAATTGATTTTATATCAACCATTCAATTTTGATTAAAATTCTCAGGCTTTAGGACTGCATCGTTGTTATCAGCTCTTCTTGCCAGGAATCTGTCAATATCTGTGAAAAGTCTGAGATTTTACTGAGCTATCAAACTAACAAGTTAGTGTGTCATAATTTCTTGGACACTTGCAGAGATCCCTGAATCAAAGACAGAAGGTTGTTTAGCACAGAACAGCAAGCAGCACAACCAACCGTGTTTGCGTGAGTTCTTGGAGCCCCACTTTCCACAGGGTATTGGAAGGAGGGTTAGCTGGCTCCTGAACGTGTAGTAGTTACATTAAAGTGAGGCACATTTACCTTACGGATTCTAAATCTCTTATACTGAACAGTAACTATACCAGAATATTCTCAAGGGAGACAGTATATTCATTTTTTTCCAAGTCTGTAAACAAAGCTAATTTTTTTTCTGTGAAGGAGACACTATCTATATCTCAAGATTGTTTTGAGCAAAGCCAGCCTTACAGGATGTGCAGAAATGGGGGAGAAAGTCTCATGTAGGGTCAAATTTCATCTTTGGCTCAGATTTGTCAGGTCTTAGTAAATTACTTTAACACATTAAACACCTGCTTCCTGCAGTAGGTAGATAGTAGGAGTGGAGTTCTCAGAGTGATGCAGTATAATGTCTGCTTTCAAAGGGATTTAAATCTTCTTTAAGAATGAAGAAAATAATATGTTCCAATCATAGAATTCAGCTATCATAATTGTAGTAATATAGACAGACCACAGTGCCATCAGGAGAAAGAGAAGAATTCTCATTAAAGGAAATTAAATAGCATGGGTGTGACATTAGTGCTTTTCAACACTTGAATTTAGCTTTATAGCAAAAATCAGCTCTGATAAGTCAAAACAAACCTGAGAAAAAGCCCAGGGCAGTCTAGAAGGGCTAGAATACTAATAACTAAAAATAGGATTTTGACATAGAGTATTTTTTTTTTTTGGGTATGGACTAAATGTTATTAGGCCACAGTGAAATGGAATGATTTATTTTTCATTGTCTTCAACACTTATTTAGTTTCTAAGTGTATACTCAACATATAATTGTCATATCTTTACTTAGAGTTATTTTGGGCCTTGAAAAATGAGCTATGCTTTATGATATTCCAGTGAGGCATTACTAATCACCAGGTGGCAATTAAAAACAGAAAGGCAGAGCATTAGCACTAAATAGACATTCTGGGATACACTCTGAAGCTTACACCCTTTCGCCATGGTTGGAATGTCTCAGTAATACAGTGGAATTTAGAAATTCTTAGAAGGAAAAATTATGTCTAAAATTTGAAAAGACTGGGTTGTTATTCATTATGCAGTATTTGTTTTGTGGGACAAGACACTTAGACCAACTAAGATATATAAGCAAAGAGAATATTTCTAAAGTAACATGTACTAGCCACCCACTCAAATCAGAAGGCTTTTCATAGTTGTACTTTCTTTTTAATAGTTCACAGGGTTAACTGATCTGTGTCCCTTCCCAAATTTTTATGGTAAACTAAAATGGATTTTTTTAAGCTTATTTGTTTTGAAAGAAAGAGAAAGAAAGCATGAGCAGGAGCGTGGGGCAGGAGAGAGAGAATCCCAAGTATGCTCTGCACTGTCAACACAGACCCCAACGCGGGGTTCAGTCTCACAAACCGTGAGATCATAACATGAGCTGAAATCAAGAGTTGAGTGCTTAAGGAACTGAGTCACCCAGATGCCCCTAAAATGGATTTTTGAATCTAAAGCATCTATAAATTTTATTTTAAATGAAAAATAAAGATGTTAAAATGTCATTAGCTAAATAGTAAAATCTCTGTCAAACTACTTACACTTGTCATTATATCTATTATGTATTAGAATTACATTTTCAGAAAGAAATACCTATTTCTCCATTACTTTTTAAAACTGACACTGACTCCTAGATACAGTTTAGGCTCCTAACATGAGCACTTGCCTGGTCTCAGTAAACAAAAACTTGGTTTTGTTTGTTTGCTTGTTTTTGCATCAAATTTGTTGTGCTTGTGGTTTTTGTTCAATCAACCTCCATCATAGATGTCTTTAATTTTTTTAACATTTATTTCTTTTTGAGAGAGAGACAGAGTAGGGAGCAGGCAGCAGAGAGAGAGGAAGACAAAGAATCTGATATAGCTCCAAGCTCTGAGCTGTCAACATAGAGCCCAGCAAGGTGCTGGAACATAGGAATCATGAGATCATGACCTGAGCCAAAGCCAGACACTTATGAACTGAGCCACCCAGATGTTCCTATCTTAAACAAACAAACAAACAAAAATGCGTATGCTAGTGGGGTTTAGATCATAGAAAAATGAAGCATAACAATAATAAAACTAGCCTTGGAACAATAAGGAATTGTCACTTTGTAATCACCAAATGGTGTGCTTTAATGAGGACACTAGGCAGGAAATGGCAAACAAATCATCAAGTTGTGAATGGACCAGTCAGCACAGGGCATCTTGGTGCCACACACATGACTTACTGAGTTGTCTCTTTTATTCAATACTCTATAATGTCTAAATCAAAGTTTCTAATGCGTTTTTAAAAATGCAAGTTATAAAAATCTGCAATAAGGTTCTGGATCAGTGGGCCCTGTCAGGATAGATTATAGTTCTGCACAATCTTGGCTATAACAATATCATGATAAATGGAGAATGACACCAGCAGCCCATTTATCTCCTAAGATTACTGCTTTGATGATATTGATTCTTCCTGTGGATTCTTAGACTCAAGATTATAGCTCAGGTACAGAAATATAATCAGTTTTGTAAAGTATGTTCTTAAAATGTTCCACTTTTTACCTTCTTGGCTACAATATGCTGGTCAATAGATATGAAGAAATTAAATTATTGTGTATAGCAGTTAGGGATTTTCATAATTAAAAATATATCTAGTTTGTATCAATTGATTAATAAACCTACATTCCTAAATTGTATTCACACATTAAGTCATTGAATATTTNAGATGGGAATGTTTGTTAAAATGATGTAATTTGAATAAAATATGATACAAACAATAATTATGGAAATATTTAGGTAAGAACTAATAACATGGCTCTTAAAGAACAGGTATAGTTTAATGAGGAGGGGGTAAAAATTGGAAAGAGTTTTAAAGAAGTTTTCCGGCAGAGAAAGGGACAAAGAGAGTTCCAGGTATAAGATAGAAATGTAGAATCATATGGAATATTTGGAAATGACCTTTAGTTCTATGTAGCGAGAAGGTAGGATATGTGGAGGTAAGCCAATCCGAGGAGGAGTGAGGAGGGGAAAAGAGAGAGCACAGGAGAAAGAGAAGAAAAGATAGATACAACTAGTAGATTATACAGGGCTTTATATGCCATTTAAAAATGTTTTCGGTTTGCTTTTTAAAATTTTTAACCTGGCAGTTGAGAAGTCAATGAGATACATATTTTAAAAGAAGAACAGGAAACTGTTCATGATGGGTTATATGAGGAAAAAGTTAAACCAGGGGGAGGAGGGAAGGGGGGGTTGCAATAATTCAAATTATTGCTTACATTGCTGTTGTAAGTTGAACCAAAGCAAAGTCCATGGAAATTGAAGCAAAAGAATGAATTTAGATGGTATTGTGAGGTAACATCATGAGGATTTGCTTTTTAGCAGTTGGCAAAAAAGTATGGAGCTGGGTTCCTCCCAATTATACTTTTCTGGCTATGAGGAAAAGATGATTTTAAGTCAGATAATTTTTTTTGTATCTTTTCCATGCAATCATTTACCAACCATTTCCTGGGTGTCTATTTTTAAAACAAAGCTTAATGCTATGGCTATAATGTAATTACAACCCCTGTTTAATGTGCAATTTTTTCTGGCATTACAAACATAAAAATCTATCAAAACAAATCCTCTAAAAGGTATGGATTTCTAAACAGTGTTTGTAGAAGCATCTGGTCTTCTGATTTAGCAGTTGATTCATTTGGGACCTGTTATTAAAACACAGAGCTTAATCTCATAAAAAAAGGACTGTGTGTTGTTCCACTAAGCTAGTGTTCATGCAGTTCTAACTGAAATGACAGGAGTGAAGGCCATTAAAAAGTAATGCTTGAAATCGATCAGAGATAATGAAATTGCATTGGCCCAAGTATTAATCAATTTTAATAATTGTGTGTTACAATGGTCTTCCAATAAAAAGGCTGTTATTTTCAATTCAGTTCACTTAAGCTATGTCTACATGATTGTAACACAACTAGTTGAAAAATGTAGTCATTTTCAACACCTGTGCTATAATCTGTTTGTTGGCCCTTTTGTCTTCTTTGCAAATTCCAAAATAAAACTGAGTTAGCTAACTGGTAGATGATAAAACTGTACAAATCAACTCTTGTTGTCAGAAAGCTATAACCTTAAAAAGTCAGTCTTCAAATAGAGCAAGACTAATTTGGGCTAATAAAAAATTAATCACCCAACAAATGGTGTCTTGATTCATAAGTTTTTCATAAAGGTATAAATTAATTCATTAAAAGAATTATTGATGGAGTCATGGACAGCCCTTCTTGTTTCTCTGATAGTCTCCTTTTTTGGCTAAACTTTCTATGTGATATACAACATTCTTGTGAGATTTAATTCCTTCCAGTTTAGGTTAATGTTTTTTTGGAACTCGAGTGAAGACAAGTAATGGGTCGAACCTTTGTCACATAGCACAAGGAAGAAACATTTGCTAAGTCTGATCTTCAAGATGTGGTTAAATGTTCATAGGAATATAAAGTGTGATGGTGAGGGCTGGGTCATCAATCTGGTTATATATTTGGCCCTTGTCTTAGGTGTTTTAACCCTGAACTTGACCAAAGGATGAATACATATGCATTTTTCTGATTAAAAATTTAAACTTACTTTACTACTGTCCTTAGTTACCTCTTGACCCAAAAGTGGCGATAAGAAGGTACATAACCAGAGCGTGGGTCAGGCTAGTGGACAGGAACTTAGCCTGGCTCCCTCATCCGGATAGGAAGGAGACAACATTTCATTAGTGGACTCTAGTGGTTGCGGCTGTACCTACAGGCTGTCCCTCCTGTTTCAGAAAGCTAAGGCACACCCTCTTTTATGATACTACATGGAAATGGCTGTTGCTTTATGGGCAGGACCATGATGGTTCCAACACCCAGTTAAAATTTGAATTCAAACAAATTCAAAAAGTTGAATGAAATTTCCATCATCACAATTTTGTTTATAGTTGCGAGCTGACAGGCTTTTACTGTTTTAGTTAATAACCTGGACACTTTCCCTAGGCAGGGCCTTATACCGCAGATTCCTGAGCCAGGACAAGCCTGGACTCAAGGTGGGCTTTTCTGAACTTTCCCTCAGTCGACAGACTGGTTTGACTCTTCAACTTAATTAGAATGCACTCTCTTCATTACTCCACTTCAGAATAGAGGCCAGTGTTTGGAAGGAACTCTCAAAAGATAGGACAAGCCCCTGCTACTTTTCACTGGTTTCATTCTTTTGTCTGTGATTTCTGCATTTCTTCCCCCACCCCCCTTTTTTTTTTCATAAACCATCATAGCGGTAACACTGTTGCAATAGTGAAAGGAAATAGAATAAAAAAATGATTATGCTATCCTGAATTGGTAGTTGATTAAACTCAGCTTTGTATTGTCAGGGGAGTTAGTTAAGAGGTGGGACACACCTTATGAATGCACTTTTACAATTTTTTTTTTGTCTTATATAAGCCCCTGACTATACTGATACAAACTTGCGCTTGTGATTACTTTAGGACAGAAATGTGTGCCCTCTTTGCACCCTCGTTGATTGCCACTTGGCCATGCAATCAACAGTGATAAAGGTGATAAGGATATGTGATGGGTTGATTGATGCAGTGTAAAAATTTGATTGCAAGGATACCAGTGAGACTCCTGGATTTCACTTGAATGTGAACCAGGCATTGAATCCTGCCCCCCCTCCTCTCTGCTACTAGGTCTTATTTTTCTTTTAAATGCTCCTGAAAGGTGTGGTGAGACATCACAATATTAAGTATATCCTTCAAAATGCTTATCAATAGGTGTGGTGAGCCATCAAATATTAAATACCAGGAAAAGTTGGCTACAGAGTTTCAAGAAGAAAACTCTTTGGCATATTATTAGGCAAAAATGAAAAGAAAAAAAAAAGAACCTTGAGCACCACTGCCTGAGAACTGGTAAAAATTGCAATCTATTAATAACTTAATATATCTATTAATAACTTAAGTTGGGAGCCTTCTGTTTAATTTGGTTTGCTTTCCTCTGGGGTTGGGGTTTAGCACAGAACAACTTTCTCCTTATTATCAATTCCTGCCTCCCTCCCACACACCACATCCACTTTTTGTACCCAGTTAGAAATTTATATGGACATCTTTAAAAATGACATTTTAAATATTTGAAATAGGAAGAACAAAAATCATTTGGAAAAGCCATTAAATCAAGAGAAGAATCTAGAATATGGAGATTATTTGTTGATCCTAAGATGCTCAGACTTTTGAACCGTGCAAATGACTAATGCAGTTCAGGACATGTGTTAAAGCATATGGATGGTGGTGCTAATAGATATGAGGGCAACGGTCCCAAGTCATGATTTCTGTCATGAAAGCTTTTTAGGTCTCGAGTGCTTGGCACAGTGCCTATCCACAATAGTGCTTAGGTCATCTGTCCAAATAATGATGGTTCTTGACAATGTTCGTGATAACATTGTGTTCCTTGCTGCTTACAGAAAAATGTCCAAATTCCCGATCACGGCTTCAGAGCATGACCTGGCTCCTCTTTTCTATTTCTGAATTTCTCCTCCTGTGGCTTTCAGCTGGGATGCCTGCAGTTGTCCAGCTGAACCCTCCTGTCTGTTGTTCCTGTGCCCTTGGCACAAGCTGTTGCTTCTGCCTCAAATGCCCTTGTCTGTATGTCTGATGAATACTTACTCATCTTCCAAAAGTCGTCAGCTCAAGCATTTCCTCTTATGTGAATCCTTTCCAACCCTTGCCAATCTTCTATCAAACAGCAATGAGCATATTGAATTGTGTGTTCTGACGGTGTAGCAGTACTGAGCACTTAAACATTATCAATTATTAGTTTTGTTTTCTTCTACCAGATTATATGTTTTTTTCAAAGAAAGTCTATGCATTATCCCATTTTATTGTTTGTTTGTTTGTTTAACAGTATAATATTTTTTTCTAATAAAAGGATATTTTTCTCTTAAAGTAAAAACATGAAGAGTAACCATCTAAGTAACTCGCTAAATACAATTGCAGGTACCTGCATTTTTCTGCCATCTCTCATCTTTAGTGTGTTGGTATCTATGTGTTAGGTGGTCTGTCCAACTTAGTTCCACTCCTTTTAAATATTTGTCTTCCTTCTCTTGCAGGGGTCTCTGCCATGTTCAATAAAAGAACAGAAATAAGCAGGGCATAATTAAATCCTGCAATCTATATATTCTGGTTTTAGCTTTAGGTAACAGAAAAGTCACTAAACAGTGGGTTAAGCAAAGGAAACAAAATATTTTCAGCCAGATAGTTAGTTACTGTTTATTGGTTCAGCTGCTCCAAGCTGACACCAGGGCCCAAGCACATTGTAACATTGTGTTTGCCAACCTCCAGGTCTTAGTTTTCCTCAGGCTCATGTGTTTGCCTCATGATCACAGGAAAGCCACTGCATATCTAGACATCTACGCAGAGTTAAAGGAGCAAAATAGTACTAACCACATCACTCACCTTTCCACATTTTATCATTACATTATAGCATACCTGGTAGAATATGTGTCATATGGCACACCCAAAGAAAGCAATACAAAAATTCTAAGAATGAAGAGATTGTAACTGATTATGACTCTGTGTTATAGAAGAAGAAGAAACTTCATGAACTGGTGTGGTCTGATAATAGAACTTTGAGGTCAGTAAAATGTGAAAGAAATTGTAAGAGGCAATGTATTGAAGTAGAGGAAGAAGCAGTAACGCTTTTATTTAGTTTAGAGATCAGTCTGGCAGATTTAGGTTTAGTACGTCAATGAGATAATGAGTAGGGGGTTATACAGAGAAAAACTGTCCAATAGAAGTCTCTGTGGCGATAGGAATGTTTTCTGTCCATGATGTTCAATGTGCTAGCCACTAGTCACACATGGCTGTTGAACACTTACAATATGCTGTTGTGACTAAAGAACTGAATTTTTAAGGTTATGCAGTTTCACTTTAAATAACTGCATGTGGTTGGTGGTTACCACCTTGCATAGTACAGATTAGAGCACTGTGGGCCATTGTAAGTTGAATTTAATTTTTAATATGAGAAAGTTTGAGAAGCTGTTGGAGGATTTTGAATAAAGGAGTGATGTGATCCAAACTATATCTTGACAGGATTACTCTACTACTTTGTTGAAAATAGCATGAAGTAGGGGAGGGGAAGGAGCTTACACTAATCAAGGTGGTAGATTATAGCTTGGCTTGCACTAGCATGACATAAATGGAAATGATTCGAAGAGGCTGAATTCTGCATATATTTTGAAAGTCACATATACAATGAGATATTATGCAACCATAAAAAGGATGAGCTTTTGCTGTTTGCAACAACATAGATGGACCTAGAAGGTATTATGCTAACAGAAATAAGTCAGACTGAGAAAGACAAATACCATGATTTTACTTAGATGTGGAATCTAAAAATGAAAACAAGTGAATAAATAAACAAATAAAACCAAAAAGCAGAATCAGACCTACAACTACAGAGGACAAATTGGTGGAGAGGACTAAGCAAGATGGGCAAGGGGGAATGGGAGATATGGGCTTCCAGAATGAATAAGTCACAGGAATAAAAGTCACAGCATAAGGAATACAGTCCATTTTATTGTAACAGTGTTGCAAGTTGACAGATGGGAGTAACACATGTAGGGAACATAGCATAACGTATAGAGAAGTTGAATTACTGTGTTGCATACCTGACACTAATGTGACATTGCACGTCAACTCTATTCAAGTAAAAAAAAATCAAATCAACAATTTTCTGATGAATTAAATGTAAGATATAAGGGAAAATAAGTAATAGAAAATAATTCTATCTTTTTTTTTTTTTTGGCTGAAGTAGCTAGAGCATGGAAATTTCATTAACTGAGATGAGGAAGACTAGAAGAGGCCCTGATTTTATAGAAGAGCAGAATATTGAATCTGGAATGTGGCAAATGTGAGATGCCTACTAGACATCCAAGAACATATGTTGAATGCATAATTCAGAATTTCTTCACATTAGTAGTATTTAAAGTTGTGAGATTAGTTGGGAGCATTTAAGGAGTGAGTGTAGATCAAAGAGAGATGATATGCAGAGTTAGAGTCTTGAGGCCGTCCAGCAGTGTTTTATGAGGTGGGACCAGCAAAGGAGACTTGGAAGGAAGTGCTAGTGAGGTTGGAGGAAACCCAGGTTAGTGAGAGTTTTAGAAGACAAGGAAGGTAAATACTTAACTATGTCAAAATGTGCTTGTTATGCATTAAAACAAAAGAAAACAAAACAAAAACAACCACGGTGAGGTCTGGTGACTGACCAATGTATTCAGCAGTACGGGTGGCTGTGTTTCCAGGGGGTGGGAGTTATTGATGTTGCAAGAAGCATGGTCCTGGGGGAGCAGGGGCATCAAAAGCCTTATGGAGTGGATGTAAGAAGGAGTGAATTCAAGAGAGACTGGAAGAGAGGAATTAGTAATAGTGAGGATCGATGAAAGAGGTGATGATTTAGAAAAAAAAATATGTTTTAATAAATTCTGATTGTCCAGGATATAGGCTTAATTTGATACAGGTGAAGGGAGAAAAGTACATTTTAAAGTGGACATAATTTCTTTTATCGGTTCTTGGATCGGCTTAGCTGTCTTACTCACTGGACACAATATTGGGACTTTACTGATTTAGAACTGTCTTGTTAAGTTTACCAGACTATCAGACTTGCTTTTCAAAAGTAACTGAATAATTCCATTTTTAAAAATTCAGTCTTAATTCAAAGATATGTGAAAGGAAAATATTTTCATTTCAAATTAAAAACTATAGCTTATTTTCTGAGAAAAAGTAAACATATATCATAATGGAGAGCTTTATTGCAATTAAACGGAAACTATTTTTCCTCAGCTGTTAAGCAGAGCATTTCATCAAGAAAATGTATTTAATACATAAATTCATGAAGTTTCCTAAATTTTACAGATAAAAACATTAAATATTTGTAGCTGAAATCTCAAACATAGTCTGGACTTAATCAAACCAGAGATTAAGTAATTTGCCTAAGGACACTCACTTGATCCATGAACACTCCCATTTCCTNTGAGTTGTTGGTTTTGTTAAAATATCATAACAAATGTACACATCTAAGGTAGAAAATTTTTTCAGTCAATGGGGGTCTATTAGATGAAATATTAAGTGAAAATGCTGAAAGCAGCCCAAGGTCATTGCTTTGACTTTGGCCTTTCTTAAGTATGTCTCTAGAAATGTTGATCTGTTGGACATTGCTCAGGGACACTGTTACAGACACTTTGTCTTTGTAGGTGTGCCCACCTTATAAACACATTCCTGAACATCATGGGTTATCATTCAGAAAAAGTAACTAAAATAGATAAATTCTTTTTCTTTCACTCTGTTACCTACCCCCAGACTCCACCTAAAAAAAGTACCTTGGCTGAGGTCATAGATTGCATCATAGGCAGTGGTTTCTTAAATGAGTTAGAACTTCTCAGGGAACTTGCCTTTCTCTTATAAAGTACTCTTGGTAATTTCCAAATATTTCTGAAATTTATATCGTAAACTCATGAGTAGTAAAAAGATTTACTTCTAGGACTGACAATGGGACACATGTGGATGTTATAAACTATATTTACTTGGTCCATAGGAGGGATCATACAGATATGCCAATGACACTCCTCTTTCTGTTATGTTGTTGACCATAGTATTAATAGAACTATAGATTAATACTATATTTATAGTATTAATAGAACCTGTAGAGGAAGAAATGTTGTTTGTACTTCTTTCAGGTGGGCTAAACTTAATTGCACTTTTTAGTGACTCTTATCTGGAAATATTATTAAATATTGTTTCCATTGTTACATTTATGCTGATTACACCCACTTCAATAATTTGAGTTAACATTATGCAAAACTTTTCATACTATGTTTACACCATAAAATATGATGAAAGATATGCAACATAAAAAGATGGAAATAAAACACAAAGTATTAATAAAAGTGATATGGTATAATTATAGATCATCAATTTAATTCTTTATACTTTTATGTGTTTTCCCTTTTTATGCAGTTTGTATTTATAATCACACAACACATGAATAGAAATAGATTTTGTGTGGGGTGGATGCATCTATGACTGTACTTATCCCTCTGCTACGTAATATAGAGAGTTGTCAGGATTACTTTCCCAGATGATGACATTTCATTATTATTGAAGAGCAAAACATAAATACAGGAATATCTTGGAGAATAGCTTAGAGAACTAATGTATTAACTATATTTAAAAGATATTTAAACTGAAATGAAGTGTTTGCTAGTAAAATTAAGTTCAGTCTTTCTTTAGAAGGGCAAACACAGGGTTAAATAAAAGGTTTCTAAATTCTTAGGTATATTAAGAGCATACCTGTCTAATTTTTCAACCATAGGAATAAATGAGATACTGGCCAAAGGTAAAGATTAGCTACTTCAAAGAATCATAGGATCATTTGATTAGTATCATTTCCCCAATTTATCATTTTTCCTCCCTCTTTTGTGTTTTTAGTAGGTAGTTCTAAAGCCTGCCAAGATTTTATCTCTTAGACTTTATTCTGTATTCTCATCATTGCACAGAAATTGGAAAATGTCCTGTTACATTGTTTCAGTTCATTCGGAAATTGAACAGTGAATATAGGGGAATACAAGGAGAAACACAGTTTCAATATCAAGATTTAGATATAAATGAACTTCACAAAAAGAAGTGTTAGAGGACTACATACTTTTCTTTCCTTATTACTCTGCCCTGTTAATTTCTTTTTTAAGACTCCTGAGGAGTCTTTCTTTCATTTGTACAATCAGTGTTATGAAATCCATTAAATGTCATTCTGACTGTGTCTCTTTATTTTCAGTAGATGTCTAACTATAAAGCTCCAAAGCATTCCTTTGGCTTTGGATTCTTTATAATTTCTATAGATTCATAGGCTTATAGAATGTAGGCATATAGAACTAGAAAAGACTTTAAATATCATCAAATCCAATGTTTTACTTTTAGATGACAGAATTCAAGGTCAGAAAGATTAAATGATTTGCTCAAGGTCAAACAACTAGTTGACATCATCTTTAGGCACATAATGCAAGCTGTTAATTCCTCAGATAATGACCTATCCAGCATCTGGCTGGTGATTTTCTGCATGTTCCTACAGAGTTATATAAAGTGAAGTTTGGATGTGTGTGCACATACATATTTGCAGTGAATAGGTCTTATGTGTATGCATGGTTTGTCTACAATCATAGTTTACTCCTGTTTTGATTTAGTGCCTTTCTCCTCATCTCTTGTAAGATGTGCTCAAGTGCTACGTGACACATCAATAATGAAACTGAACTCCTTGGGAGAATTATCTTAGATAGCTTCAGAATCACTTGTAGCCAACATTTTACCTGTACTTGCTGCTTTTTGTTTCTTTGTTTCCCAGCCACGGAGCTATTTGTATTTCTCTTGTATGGAGGTGATGATTCTAGTCCACGTAAGCCATGCAATTAATTCAGCCAGTGCCATTAGCTTCCCAGCTTCTTTTTTGTTCCCTTCTTTGACTGTTTTGTATCTCACAATCTATAACTGGGGCACCTGGGTGGCTCAGTTGGTTAAGCGTCCGACTTCAGCTCAGGTTGTGATCTCATGGCTCATGGGTTCGAGCCCTCCATCAGGCTCTGTGCAGACAGCTAGACTGGGAACTTGCTTCAGATTCTGTGTCTCCCTCTCTCTCTGACCCTCCCCTGCTCACGCTGTCTCTCTCTCTCAGAAATAAATAAAAAACATTTAAGTTTTTAAAAAATCACAATATATGACAAACTGTCATCCATACATTGATTCTATGTATCTGGTATTTTGAGTACATTGTGTTTTATCCTCAAATAACAATGACAGTTAGATATTATTTGTCCTGTATATCATTAGAAGTCCCATTGAGTAAAAAAATATAATGGAGTACAAATACACCATCCATTTCAGTAATTAACAAAGCTGTCCTGAATATGTGGATTGGGGTAGAGTATTAAATATAGGAGATTAACTACAATACTGAAAAACTAAATAAGAAATAACTTAAATGTGATAGTACACTTCACTCTTCTTTAACATTTTACCAGCTTCACTCTAAATAAGAGCATGATGAATACCTGTCTATCCCCTTGGTCTTGGCCTGTTGCCATAGTGCTGTTTTTGTTTTTGTTGTTGTTTTGTTTTGTTTTTGTTTTGAACACTGGTTAAATTTAAATTCAATACCATGTGTTCAGAAAAGGGACAGTCTTCTCCCTCCTCCTCTTCTTCTTCATTCTTCTTTCTTCTTCTTCTGTTTTTTTCTTCTTCTCCTCTCCTTCTTCTTCGTAGGCTATGCACCCAATGTGGGGTTGAATTTACAACCCTGAGATCAAGAGTCAGATGCTCAACTGAATGAGCCACCTAAGCACCTCCATAAAAAGGGAGTCTTAACTAAATGCCAATTCTGAGAGGTGGCTTACCCTAAGATATTCCAGTTAGAATTAGCCTTCAAAAGAGGCAAAAACTGAAGTCATTAAATCTTTAAGTATGTCTTTTGTCACTGACCCATATCTCTTTTTCTAATCTAGTATGCTTGCTCTTTCTTCCTGTGAGGCCAGTTCCAAGGTAATAAACAATAATAACAAAAAATAAACAAAACAAAACTATAAATTTATCAGAATAATAAGGCAGAATAAAATTTAACAAAAATAATGATTATATAGGTTTGAACACATTACAGTTCAAATCCTAAGGCACAAAATATAACCATATAGAGTAAAACTATAGTTTACATTAACTGATGGTTGCTTTACCCTTTTCTCTTTGTTTCCATGTCATATCATTGAGATGTAAAGTAATTGTTTACTTATGTTGTCTGTAGCTCTTTATTAACACATAGATTGTTCTGTCCTACTACTAATGCAGATAATCAGTTTTGTTTGACAAATATCCTTCAACAGTTTAAACTTCTACAATTACAATTCCCATAAATATTCTAGAGAGCTAATTTTCCCATTGAGAGGAATGAGTTAATTGTCAGTTAATGAGAAGAATTGTAGCAGCATCATCATTACCTGTGAGAGGTTTGTTTCAAAATCATTTAACATACTTGCCAAGAAAATTGACAATTCATTGTGTTGGGAAGATGAATGAAGGCATATATTTCTTTTTACAGTAATGGAAAGATCCTTGAATTTCCTTTGCTAATATCCCTAGGCTCCTCTCAAAGAATGATATGCATACTAGCACATAGAAACAGATTTGTATTGCAAGCATGAATAAATAACCAGTACTATGAACCTTATAGGATTTTTGCAGGCATATGATCACTTTTAATAAATAGCCACCATTTTAGCTAAATAAAGTGATTAAAAATGGCTGGTAAAAAACAATTCATTTAAAAAGGAACATGTAAATCTTAAGTATGTCTTAAGTTCAGCTTACCAAGTTCAACTGGTAACCAGAGACCCACAGCAGTAATGTCCAGTATAATGCGCAGACCCTGGAGATAATATATCTCAGAAAAGACCCAGTAATTTTTGGAAAATCCTATGAACGGTAACTGGAAGATAGAGCAAATATTAGTGAAAGGTAGATAGAAATTTGGGTCAAGAAAATAAGTAGATATTTATGTAATACCTGGAAAAAAATGGCAGCTGGTCTGAGAGCACCACTTTATGAACCAGATCAATATTCAGTCCTGGAGAAAAATGTTAGGAATAAGTCCTGAAAAGCTCATTGTAACAGCATAATTAAATATTAGAACCAGAACCTGACATAAGAAAAGATGCTGAAAACTATTTGCAGACCTAAAGTTCAGTTGTTATGGGAGAAGGAGTGGGAGTACTGGACAAAAGCAAGGCAGCTAAATAGCTCATCTTTGAGATTGGTAACCAGTGTGAACCAACTCTTTAGGATGAGGAGAGAGGAGATAAGGTGATGTGGAGAGTGAGAATATCCAAGGGGCCAGAGCTTCTGTGTTTTGAGAGAGCCAAAACTATTTTAGTTCAAAAGAAAAGGAAGCCTAAGAGCACAGAAACATAAAGCTTATACAAGATACAAGGCAGGGTGTGGGGCCCGGAGTTTGGAGCTGACCTGAGAGGAGGCAGGCGGCTCTGAGGCAGTTATCAGTCTTGTGGGTATTCGGTGTGTGAGCGTGTCTACCTTAAATGGTTGTTGGATAAAGCTCAACTACCCCTATGCTTTCAGCTTCCTTCAAGAGGCAGCACTGAGGCTGCAGGTGCATGTAAGTAGTCCCAGATGTAGATTGGAGGTTTGAATAGGGGACCAAGACCCAGGCAGGTTGTGAGGGGGGGGTAAGAGAGAACTTGCCCTCTGTAAAGGTAAACTGAACCTCTTTAAGCCATCTATAATTGCATACATGGTGATGCACATTTTTATAAGCATGTCTGAAGAGAAAAATCAAAATGCAGCCTTTTCTTTCTCTCTTTCACCCCCCCCTCCCCGTTTGTCTGGAGATACTAAATGGGGTTTTCACAGTAATGAGGCTGTTCTTCAAAAATGACCTCATACTTTAAAATCTGCTACCAATTAAAGGTTTGATTGATGTAGGGCAACATTATTTAGCAGATTTACTTTCTAAAGAGTCTGGTGTGACTACTAGCTTTGGCAGTTAAAAGTCACAGTGACCTTGTATTTGCATAAGTCAGTGTAAATTATGATGTTTATTTGAAATGATTCATCAAATAAAGCTTTGGTTTTAAAAATAATTCCTGGCCTGTGCACTCTCTCTCTCTCTGTCTCTCTCTCTCTGTCTCTCTCTCTCTCTATATATACATATACATATATGTGTATACATACACGTATTCAAACACACACACGTATGCATACATATACATATATATTTTTAAGGTAAATATGTCTCTAGTGGGTAAGGAGAAATGTTTATGTAAGGGAATTCCCTTCATAAACCCCCAGTCAAGCTTTTGTTCTGGGAACATAACTGTAGAATTCCTAGAAACTGACCCATTATAAGATGATTAACAGTACTAACAGATTATAAAATCTAGAAGTCATAATAAGTATGTCTCTTTCTTTTCTATTAAAGAAAAAATAATTTCTCGTTACACAATAGCCTCCTTTATGGAAAAATGGAAAATGTGTAAATATAGAAAATAAAAGATATCTTCCCAATAATCTATTGATGTTTTCTTTGAACAAGTATTCATACTTCAAGGAAAAAAGTACATCCATATTAAAAATTATTTTACCCAATTTATTTAACTTAATTTTATACTCTTACATTTTTATAACACATTCTTCCTAAGTGTATTTTTACTTATCTTGTTTATTATTTATAATGGTTGCATACTATATTGTAAAGCAACATACCATAATCTATTTAACCCTTTCTTATTACTGTATCTGCAATTTTCTCCATTTTTTGACCTTATAAATGTTACTTTTATAAAGAACTTTGGGCATAAAATATATTTCATATTTAGAATTATTTCTTCAGACTACATTCCTACAAGCAGCATACATGTTCAAAAGTTGAACCAATTATTTTTTAATTAATTTATTTTTTAATGTTTATTTATTTTTGAGAGAGAGAAAGAGAATGAGCAGGGAAGAGGCAGAGAGAGAGGGAGACAGAGAATCCAAAGTGAGCCCTGTGCAGAGAGCGGAGAGCCCAATGTGGGGCTCACTCATGATGTGAGCAGAAGTCGGATGCTTAACTGATTGAGCCACCCAGATGCCCCCTCTCCCCCTTTAATGTTTACTTTGAAAGAGAGAGAGAGCACAAGCATGTGCACGAATAGGGGAGGAGCAGAGAGAGGAGAGAGAGAATGCTACATAAGCTCTGGTTATCAGCTCAGGGCTCCAACTCACAAACCACAAGGTCATGACCTGAACTAAAATCAAGAGTTGACACTCAACCAATTGAGTCACCCAGGTGTCCCTAGGCTGACCCAATTCTTAAAACTCTTGGAAAAATAGTCAAGTATCATCTTTCTAAAAGAGCATTTTATTGTTTTACTAATTTCACTCAATTGGAATTTTTACATTTTTTTTTCTCCAAATGTCTGGGGGTAAGGGACTATGCCTAGAAGATTAAGTTCCCTAGAGGTAGCTAAGGGGATCTCAAAGCTGAGCATGGAGTGAGAAGCAAATGCCAGAGAGCAAAATAAATGTGAGAGAAGACTGGATTTTCAAAAAGAAAATCTAGCAGATTGTTTCAGTCCTTGTGTTAGAACGCTGGAGACTAAGACGCACAGAGACATGAGGACTAAGAGAAACTTCCAAATAGTGAATGGATGCCATGGGTTGTGGGCAATAACCCCAAGATACAAACCCACAATTCCTTGTCCAAAACCCTGGAACCAGGTATGTCTTAGATCCAGATGTTGTGGGATTTTTAGGATTTTTTTTTTTTAGATTTACATACGGTGGTAATATAGTACATAATGCCCCCACAGGGTTTTGGGTAACACGAGTAATAAAACATATTAATCTTTTTGCAGCCAAACATTTAATTCTTTGTGGGACATCTTAAAATTTCAAATAGCCTAATGTCAGTAACAATGAAGTTTTGTCCCCAAATGATTTTACTGCTAAGTTATAGAAAATAGCTTTGATTTCCAGAACGTGTTGGATCTAGATAATATGGATAAAGGATTGTAAATATGAGTGCTCAAATAGGTAAATTATACAGCTGGGCCTAGATAAGTTTTTTTTTAAGTTTTTTTTTTTAAAAGAAATAATGGAGGTTTTATTTCCATTTACTTTTTTTTAACAAATAGTTTTCGAAACTTCATACAAATTAAGTATTTTAAGTGTTTTGTTGTAAGAATCAAAATATTTTTTCTCTCTCTGAATTTTTCTATCCAATGATATGTTAAAAACAAATATAACTCTTCCCTTTGACAATCAGGGACATTTTGAAAGTCTTCTGCTGGAAATTAAATTTTCCAAGGAAATATTTTGATTAAATATTTAAATGATTGATATAAATTATAATATTTAGAAAAGAGGTAGATTTACCCTCAAATTTATTCATTTTGTTGACACTTACTGATTTTCTCCTATTTAAAATGCACTCATGTTCTGATAATCATAAAACACTGGATATCTGTGTAATACCTGAAAAAGTGACTCAGTGAGAGAATGATATTTGAATTCCGTTTGCTTTGTCATTTATATTGTGAAAATGTTCTTTTTTTTCTCTCTTTATACATACAATTTGATCTTTCTTAGAAATATAAAAGTCATCATTATCAGATAAGAAGGATGAAAACATACAATCAGAAGCCTAGAAGAGGTAATTTATTTCTTATGTCTCTGCTATTCAAATAGATAGTTCTCTGTCTACATTATTTCAAATGCTACACAGATGGTGATTCATATATCTTCCCTTGGTATCATTTTCTTATATTTCATTATTCATATTCAGAAAATTTTGTACAACTTCTAACCTAACTCATTTTTTCTGTAATTTAAATTCATTACCTTTAACCCTATCTTCATTTGAAACAGAGTAAGTGCTTATCACCAAATTATATCTATTCTCATGTTTAAAGATTACATTAAGCTTCAAATTTCATTTCTCCAAGGTAAAAAACATTTTCTTAAAAAATATGTGTTACAACTTATTTCTGTGCCCTCTTTCACTTGAGTCAAAAGAAAGACACAACCTAATAAAGAAGTAGCAACAAAAATGGTGGAAATTTATGATTCAGTCAACCCTGTTGATCTAGAGCTAATCAGGTAATAAGGTAATCATGAATAAACAAATGAATAAATTAACTGACATGAATAGATGGGACATGAGTCTATACACTAGTGGCTTACAGTCTAGCAGAGGACATTATATGGGTAAGTAAAGGGATTTCAAATCAGACAAATCTGGGTTGAATCTAAGTTCTGTCTCTTATCTACATGAGAAACTTCTCACATGACTGAAGCCTTCAGTGCCTAGTTTCTGAGTAATAACTGTAAAAATCTAACAGGATCCTTGTGAAGATTAAAGGAGATAATGTGTTCCAAGTGCATAATTCAGTTCTGGCCCTTTGTATCAGGTATAAGTTATAAAAGCAACCATTTATTTATTGAAAAAATATTTAGTATCTATTAAGTGTCAGGTATTTATGTGAGTCTGGAGAATGAACTCTACATAAGATCATACCCTATCTGGGGTGCCTGGGTGGCTTAGTGTCCAACTTCGGCTCAGGTTGTTATCTCACGGTTCATGGGTTTGACCCCCGCATCCAGCTCTGTACTGACAGCTAGCTTAGAGCCTGGAGACTGTTTTGGATTCTGTGTCTCCCCCTCTCTCTGATCCTTCCCTGCTCACACTGTCTCTCTCTCTCTCAGAAATAAATAAAACATTAAAAGAAAAAAAATCATACTCAAAAAAACCTATCCTCAGAGATTTTATAGTCTATCAAGAACATTAATTACACAAAAGGCAACTACTCCATATTTTAATGAGGACAAGACAGAGAACTACAGATGCAGATTAAAGGGATGCCTTAAACCACATTGAGGGGTCAGGGTTAGCTCTTTGACAAATTGACTGAGATCCTAAGGGCAAATGGGAAGTTAGGGAGCAAAGAAAGCTAATGAACAGTGTCTGGCATGGGGTGAAAATATATGTCAAAGAGAAATGTACTATTGCGCAATATTTCCTGGGGATTAACCTATAATCCTTGTGGGATCGTGAACATAAAGAGAGTAATGTAAGAGAGGATGGAGAGTTAGACAGGAGCCTGATCACAAAGGAAGGCTGTCAGCCATGGAAAGAAGTTTGGCTTTTATGTGAAAGTCAGTAGACAGTTACTGAAGTATGTTCATGGAAGAAAAGAGAGAGAAGTGGGAGCAGATAAGTATATAGGTGTATTGGCACAAGTTCAAGAAGTCTCTGTCTTATATCTTGAATTTTCTCTTTGGAGTAAATCATTTGCTGAGGATGGGGTGGAAAGGAGGCAAGGGATAATTGGGTAGGTAGGTTTCAGAAGAGTGAAGAGTTTTCCTAAATAGCTGTAATCAAGTTTGAATTGACAATAGGATCATAGAAGTGTCTCAGCTTATCATTCAGGAAAAAAAATTGAAATTAGGAGTCCATAAATATGTAGTATGGTAGATGTTGTGGAATAGTTCTCCAGCCATTCTAGGAGGGGTTGCTGCCCATCCATGGGGAGTGTGTTCATATGGCCTCTAATTGTCAGCTCAGTCTCCTTTAGCTCCAGGAAGCCACCTCCCTAATAACCATCTTGATTCTCCTTGAGAGTAGAGAATCTGCTGAAAATGTGGTGATATCAACCTGAGAATTTGTATCACACTATTTTTTTCCCCGAGCACTTCTCCATTGGCCACATTCACATACAGATTAGGTGTGCCACTACTGAACTATGGGGTCAGGGATTTATCAAGCAGGTGAGGCAGAGAAACATTTGAGGAAATAAGCAAAAGATAGATCCAAGTGATAGGTAGTCTATTTGGCCTTAGAGAAGAATGCCATGATAGGAGATGACTAATAGAGAGTAGAGGTGTTACTGGGAGTAACAGAGCTTGACTGAGATATATAACATGAAGCATTCTAAGAAACATTAGACATTTATTACAATTTAGAAATCTAGTATTTCATAAGAAAGCATAGGCAAAGCTGTTGTGGTGTTTAGAGGGGGTTGGGTAACAAATGTGTTTATAAAAACTAATCTGATACTACAATGTTAGGAATATTCATCCTGCTTTCCTTCCTCTTGGAATTCAGAGTCTACACAAGCATTTACATGAACTTTGAGGTAAGAATTCCATGGTTTAACGTGCTCTGCTTCCGGAGAGTGTTTATTGTGTAACAGGGGACCTCACCTTTTTACTCAAAAGATTAAAGTATGTTAGGCATTGACAGAAGCAAATGAAGATGTGATTTAGGGGGTCAGGAGAACCTTCAACAGCCCTCAGAGAACATTTTATATGTTGCTATTTTTCTGAAGACTTGAAAGTATGGCATCAATGAGAAACGCCATAGGTGTTTATATTCTTGTCTTCACTATTAGTTGATAAGCTTCTGAAATCTTGTTTATTTTTAGACCCCCCCCAGTGACTAGTGTAATGCATGCTGCCTATGTTCTCAATATAGGTTTGAAAAAAATCAATGTTTTGTTGTTATAATAATGTATTTAGTCTAGTACTCTTCTTGTCTTCCCTAAAAAATTTAATCCTTTCTCACTTGAGCATCTAAGTCTGAGAAATTTTCTCAAATAATTAAACAAAATGGCAATTACCATTGCTAAATCTAAGGTGGTTTAGAGTCATGTCACTTACGACGAGGAACCTTTGTTTCAATCATGTTTTTATAAATACTATGTATGCTTCTGCTCAATTGTAGATATTCTACACTTTTAATATTTGTTGAGATCTTGATATGTACCTTACTATATATTTTAACCCTTTCAATGACCTCATGAATTAGTACTGTTATTTTTGTCATTTCACCAATGGAGAAACTGAGGCATAGGATTGTTACGTGATTGGTTTGAGGCTCCTGGTAAAGGAACCTGGATTTAGACCCAGGAGTCTGCATCCAGAGCCAACACTTTTTTCCTACTATGCTCTATAGCCTCAATTATTTTTTCAAAACACAGTGTGAATTATTTCTTATGGATTCATTGAACTGTAACCTATGTCAGGTATGCAGTTCTATCTCATTCAGTATTTTATAGAGACAAGTTGGTTCTATGGATAGGTCTTCATTTCATTCAGTAAGGGTGATAAATCTTCTGTTAATATTTGATTCTTACATGATTTTAGTTATTTGAAAGATATTTTAACTTGTCAAATTCTATTTTAAAAGAGATGTGAATAACTGTCATTAGTATATCTTTTCATCTATGCTATAGAATCTTTTTATATGCTATGTCACATTTTAGCTTTTGTTAATGCATGATCATGTGTATATTGAAAATTCTTTGTTTTAAAATATATCTTTAAATTGGATAATTTTATTCTTTTTAGAGGAAATAATATAGTCCTTAGAGCCTGGGAGATTTGCCTTTAAAACTCTGATGGTTAATACTACCACAACATATTATGTGACTTTGGCAAGATACTTGCCTCAATTTCTTCCTGTAAAAGTTTAATACCTTGAAGGGTCTTACCAAGCAAGAATTGAATAATTATCCATACATACACACACATAACCCCCCCCCCCACACACACACACAAACACACACACAGTACCTAATATATATACATCCTATCCTGCAGTAGATGGTCAATAAATGTTCTCCACATTTTTAAATGTCTATTTATTTTTGAGAGAGAGAGAGAGGTGGGAGAAGAGACAGGGAGAGAGGGAGACAGAAAATCCAAAGCAGGCTTCATGCTGTCAGCACAGAGCATGTTGTGAAGCTCAAACCCATGAACCATGAGATCATGACCTGAGCTGAAGTCGAATGCTTAACCAACTGAGCCATCGAGGTGCCCCGGTTCTCTTAATACTGTGTGTTAAAACACCGTACCCAGCTTTGTTAATTCAGGCAAAGAAAAGTTTCAATGATATATATTAGACAATAGCATTGGTTATTCTCTTTGATTCTAAAAATCAAATCTTTCTACTGAAAATGTTTTAATCAGGGTATGCTTTTTGCCATTTCTGAAAAGAGACTAGCTGCAGAACTGCTCACTCTACCCTGTGCCAGAAATAAACAGTTGACAAAAACAACATGACTTTGTTTGGCATCTCAGCATACATTAATATTAAGAGTTCCAGTAATTTAATTGTGGATATTAAGAAAAAGAGAAAATAATAATCTAACACTCACATTTCAAAGTCACTTTTGTAGAGAAGCTGATACTGAATAAGGGAGGTGCTTTTAAAATTGGCAAATATGCTTTATACACCATAATTCATCAAATCCCAAAGTACCTATAAATAGAAGAGTGTCTGGCACATGGAAGGCACTCCACAGGACTTGGGAAATAAATGCTTTAGCAGTCAGGTTTGTTTCTCTTTTAATGATATAGAAGCTCCACTCAGTGATTATCTCCTAGTCTAATGACATACAGTTGGTAAATAGTGGAGCTGGGATCCAACCTCAGCTTGTTTAACATCAAAGCTGGTGTTGTCTCCACTACACCATACTAGCTTGCTGTATGCAATACATTATTGTAGAAACGATATTGACTTTTTGTCTTCATAACAAATTAAAGGAAGTTGTCCTAAATTCTCATTAAGAGAAAGCAAGCAAAAGTATAAAGGGGAACTTTTAAAGGAGCTTAATATAAAAAATATTAGATCTTGGGGCTAATTTTTTTCTTATATCATTCTGAAATCTGAATGTTAAGTTTCTACAGAAGACTTAGAAAACACTCTCCTTCTTGATTGGTGAAAACTAAGAATCAGCCAGCATGGCATGCTATTTATTACAAGCTGGAATTAATTCCAAATTCCAGTTTCCTGGAACTTTAAGTTATGCAGAGTTGATAGGGAGAAATAGAACCTAGGTTATTTAAGCTTCATTCTTGTAATTTTATTTTTATTTAAAAAAATTTTTGTAACATTTATTTATTTTTGAGAACAGACAGACAAAGTGTGAGTAGGGGAGAGTCAGAGAGAAAGGGAGACACAGAATCTGAAGCAGGCTTCAGGCTCTGAGCTGCCAGCACAGAACCCAACACAGGGCTCAAACACAAATCGTGGTAACATGACCTGAACCAAAATCAGACTCTTAACCAACTGAGCCACCCAGGCACCCCCATTCTTGAAATTTTAAAGGTAGCAGGTCTACAAAGCCTCCAGCCTAAGACTGACGTGACGAGACAACAGGGATTAGTTATTGTAGACAAAGCCATTCCATCAATGGATACACTTAAATATATATATTTCAAGGTGAGCTTGTGTGTTTCTTTTTTCTGACTATAAAAGTAATAGATACTCCTGTAAGAAGTCCTTATATTGAGAAAATGTAAGGAATAAAAGTAAAACCCTCTCATGATTGCATAATCTAGAGATACATACTTTTTAAAAAAAAAATTTTAATGTTTGTTTGTTTCTGAGAGAGAGGAATGTGAGTGGGGGAGGACAGAGAGAGAGGGAGACACAGAATCCACAACAGGCTCCAGGCTCCTCAAGCCTTCAGCACAGAGCCCAACATGGGGCTGGGACTCACAAGCCGTGAGACCACGACCTGAGTCCAAGTCTGACGTTTAAGCCTGAGATAGCCACTGTTAACACCTTTGACTGTTTCCTCTGTTTGTTCTTAGTAAATGTGATCCCTGCATACGGAATCATGCTATGCACAGAATTGAATGTGCTCCTCGTTCCACTCATGCTTTTCCTTTGTGTTTTTGGAGAGTTCTTCAGATTAATTCTCTGAAAATCTTTCTACAGCACCCATTCTGGTATTTAATGCAATTAATGTTGATTTTAACTTTGCCATTGTGTTTTTAGATTTCTTGTCGTTTTTACTAATATTGATAAGTAGTCTTTTAATCTCAGTTTAGTGCCTGATCTCATACAAAATTACAAAATTTAAAAGAGATGCTATAATTTTGTATGATTTCAATACAATCGTTTCAAAATTCTTCACTGAGTGGTATTAAACCTTCTCCCCCACCCAAATATCCCTTTTTTTAATTCACTGTCATGCTTTATTCCATTATTTACTGCATTATTTTTTCATGCATATTACATTTGAAATCTTTTAATTCATCCTTGGCAAGGGAGGGATTTTTGAGGATCTAGTACTTGCCAATAGGCAGGATAATTTCTCTTGCACCCCTTACACTTTCCTTAGGTGTTGCCAAAATTTCCATAGCCAATGTTTACCATGTTTTGATGACTCTCATAAATCAGTGTTCATTTAATACCCCTATAGCAATATTTGCTGTGCCTATTGAACTGTGGATCTCTCTTTAGCTGTATAGATTATTAATTTTGTAAGTTGCACATATCTCTCCAATTTAGAAAAAAAAAATATGTTCCCAGGTTACCGACTTAGTGATGGCATTCAACAAATATAAACCCACTAAAAGATGTAGGTGTTAAGGACTTTGAGAATAGGTTACCTTCAGAATTAACAGTTTTATCATTTCTGAGTTCAGAGAACAATGGATAATAGTTATTACTTACCAGAAAGGCAATGATTTTTTCTTCTTTCACTTGAGCTTTACTGAGCCTATATTTATAAATCTAGGCTCAAAGATAAAGCTATTTAGACTGAACTAACGAACCTACTTAGTTCTTAGCTAATTTAGTGGTAACCTAAGCATTCAATTTTGTATTACTGTCTTAAAACCCCTCTGTAGTTTTTTACCTGAATTATTATCATTGTAAAAATGCATGCTTCCTACTAGTTTTGCACAAAATAGTTTTGACAATAATAGTTTACCTTTCCTTTATAATTATAGTATTAAAAAAATTTTAAAGATATTGTAGAACAATTCTTCCTACCATTTCTGAGAATTTTGAGGTTGTTTGAAGGGCATCCTCTCTTTTGACAAATATAATAAAGTTGCTATTACACTTCCTTTTTATCATCTCAGAAATAGAGCTAAAATCAAGTACTGACTGACTCCTGTGGATGTGGAAATTGTTTTATATGTTTTTGTAGCATACAGATTGGATTAATAGAATTCTCTGTTTTCACCTTTGTCAGAATTCTCATTGTAAAAAATGTGACACATACTGTATTTGGTAATAAGTATGATTCATGGTTCCTATGGAATAGTTAAAAATCTCACCAGTTGAAGTCTCTCTATTGGTTTATTATTACAAACTGTCTTAAATTTTAAATTTGTCATACATGTGTCTGTTGACTCATAATCTTCATACAAAATAAATTCTGTTCCATTAAGATTTATTTTAGATAATTATTAGATCATGAATAGAATCTCCAGCCTACCCAGAGACAAGAGAAGGACTGTGGAAAACAATACTGAATGGTCTGAAATAGCATCAAAATCCCTCCCCCACAACTTTGATGAAAAAAATGATTAAATATCAGTATTGTGCTACTTAAGCTTTTAGTTTGAGCTTTCCCGTGTCTTCCCTCTGGTGGGACTACTAATAAGTAAATGACAAGCTAAAATAATTACCAGTGAGGGAATGTATAAGAAAAATAACAGAGAAAAGAGATTCAGAGAGTTTTGCTTACTTCATTTTACAAAGTAGAGCGTGCTACAAGTACCTCTAATGGGATGATGGATCAAGTTGATTTTGAAGAATTAATGACTTTAATCTCAAGAACTGAGTAGTAAAAATAATGAAAAAGACTCAAAGCTAATACTTTCCTTCATTGTGTGTGTGTGTGTGTGTGTGTGTGTGTTTTCCTGTAACTATTTGATCACAGAATAGTAGCAGAACCAACCACTTACCTATTTTGCCTTCTGTATGATGGTTTGATTTTTTTCCCTTTTTGAAACAGAAAGATTTTTTTAACTGAATTTAATTAAATTATGATTTACTGGCATCAGATAGATACATACTTTTTTATGATCTGAAATGGATCACTTATTTAATCACAAAAAGGCACATAAGGCAAATGGCTTCATTTTAATATAGTTCCTGAATTATTTGAATTTTAGTAGATCTTGCTAGGTAGGAGCACTGATTCTGTCTGTGGCATTCTTTAGGAAAAAGGCCAACTAATACCTTCTAAGGTAAATTTTGAGTTAAGAGCAAATTTGTCTTCAAATCTTAGTGAAACTTAGATATTTTACATTTAATTTCTCAAAAAACTTTATGGTTACTAACTTTCAATTTACTCAAATCAATATAAGAAATATGAAACTATGGTATACTACCACTATTTCAGAAATTGAAGCCTATTAGAACATCAAAAAGGAAGGACAACATAAAATTTTAAGAATTCCATTCAATTTTAGGAAATACTCTATTAAAACTTACTACATCATCTAATAGGCATGTTAATGTTTCCTAATACTGAAAACATTATGTAATTGACATTGCACAGTCTACCCTAAAACATTAACTTTGCATTTTTTCCATTCTTACAAAATCACTTATTTGGCATGACAGCAGTATGCCAATTATTTGAAGGAAAATGGTGACGTATTTTTGATGTGCAATTATTTTCATTTTTTTATTAGTGATATTAAAAGTTTTAGTTTTTACTCCTTCCATGTAAAACAAAGCTGTAAAAGTGTCTATCAGTCTATCAGTGGTGGCTTGAACCTGAACAGATTCAATCCGTTAGAGAGAAAACCATTTCTTCCTTTTGAAACAGGATTTGTGTGGTATGGGATTTAAAACGTTGGACTCCAGAAAGCCACCTGTTTCTGCTGAGGTATTCAGACAAAGACTCTTGGAAGCTGGCCAGGTTTGTGCAGTGTTCAAACCCATTGCTTACGTGTTTGACAGTAACATCTGGTAGCACAGATGCTGAATTCTAGAGAGCCATAATTATCTTTGAGAGAAGGGAGAAGTTGTCTTACAGTTATTATCATGCTCCTACTGCAGGTATTAGAAAGAGACAATCATTTTGTACCTCCCCACCAGCATGTTTTCTCAGTTTTGGAGATGAAATTTCTAGATCATGTACAACATTGAGATTAAGAATCATTATGTGCTTTTAAGTGTTACAAAGGTTGCAAAAGAGCATAAAGGATGTGATAAAAATGTTTTGTTGTTTCCAAGTGCCTGTTCAAAAGCCATTGAGCTAGGTGCCAAAAACTCATAGGCTAGCCTATTCAAAGAAAAGTTGATGACAATACCCTCTCTTGGTTTCACACTCTATCCTTGAGCCACTCATAAATAAGACTGTCAGCTTTTGTACCAATCAAAGGAGCGTGTCTTAGCTTTATTTATCTCACCTGTTATGAAATCCCTTTTCCCATGATTTTCTCTCTCTCAGACAGATTATTTTTAAAACATATATGACAGGTGGCAGTGCATCTATATGTTGATTGTCTTTAGAAGGAATATCTTATATGCTGAGAGCACCCTCAAAATAATGGTCTGGAATTTCCTGATAGCTTTCACCTCCAGGACTCAGAAATTGCCATTTTTGATTTGGTAACTCATAGTAACATAGCATTGTAACTCATTTAGATAGCCTGCCTTAATTTGCACCAGTTTGCCAGAGTTAATGGGAACAGGTAATGGGCATTTTTAAGGAATATAAAGATGATCAGGGTAGGCATGTATATATTTTACTTTTCTGTATCTCATTCTGAAGATCTGAATAAAAGGCTGTCATTCATTGATATATATATATTCTCTGCTTCATCAAATATTAATAATAGCCTACAATGTGTAAGGCATTCTGGTAGGTGCCAGACACACATTAGTGAATGAAACTGACATAATCCCTGCCTTCCTGTGGTGTACAGGTTATTCACAAGAGTTACAAAATTCAAATGCCTTTAGGGCCAAGCAGATAAAGTAAATGAGTGAAACTGTGAATATAAGCTGATAATTAGTGGTGGTTGCTGTTGCTAAAGGAGAGTGAATATTCTACTGGATGGAATTCAAATTCAAAATGTATTTAAACAATGAGTCATATCTTTGGGCAAGAGGAAAGAGAAAGTTGCACCTAGAGTGTGAGCACCTCACGTGGCTCTCTGCTCATGAATTTGAGCTTCTGATAATGAATTAGCATTGGGATGTCCCAGCAACTTTGAGAACTGTATCTACATTTGTGACCTGATTTTTCCATCTATCATGTATCATGTCATTAACAGTGTGAAGTCATAGCCTGGGAGAAACCAGCTACAGGGACCAGGGTAAGGATTCAAGTTCCTGTTCACATAACAACTGCATTATACCTAGCTGAGTAGGCAGCCACTTTAGGCACTGTGGACTTGACACTGATTGGTGCACATGTTGATCAGGGGGAGCTGTTTACTGCTCTGGTGAGGTGCAGCAGTTCTAATTGACATTCATCTAGTTTGCTTTACTGGCAGTGGCTTTTCTGCCATCAAGATCCTATTTATTATCCTATAAACTGGGGATTGTCTTCCATTAATAGCAAATAGTTCGTCCTTTAGAAAACAAACTATCATGATACTACATTAAGGTGAATGTAGGTCAAACTTCCTTCCAATTAGAAACCACTATACCTTCTTTATTCAGCATCATAGCAACATAAAGGAAAGAAAAAGATAACAACTCAAATAGTAACAGTTTGACTCTATACCCAATATATAAACATACCACTCTACAATATATTATATGAATTACAAAATCTATGCAAAAACCAGAAATCTTCAAAAGGTTGAAATGTCTTAATATTTCATTTGCACACTTTAAAAGATTGCCATCCATATGCCACACACCAAGGGCTAGAAATTAGATCATCATCATCATAAATAATAGCAACAACAATAAAATAACAAATACTAACATTTATTGGGTGTTTATTACCTTCTAGACACTGTTAACATCAGAGAAATTGAGCAAAGTAATTACCAAATATATTTTCTAACTTATTTTAGTATAAAATAAAAGTGTTAATGTCTACTCTATTACCACCATTATTTTTCATCATTTAGCAGATTAATGCTAAATGTCCTTATAGTTTGTATTTGTTTTTAATAGCTGGTGTCAATTGGGTAATGCCTGCCTCATTACTCTTCTAGTATAAGCTGGAATTTTTTTATCAAGAATTTATAAGTATGACTATATTGTAGAAGGTTATCAGCAGTAATTTCCAAAGCTTTGAACACAAAAATTGGCATGAGTAACATAATAAAGAGATATAGGTTTCTATAATATGTATAGGAACTTTCAGCTATGTTTCTAATATCTTGGAGCTGGTATTTTTGCTCTTGTCTCTTGGAGGCAAGATAAACTAAACCTAATGAAAATGTGTCCCATAGTTTAAATTATCAGAATATACTGAACAAAATGTTAGAAAGTTTTTTGATGGTTTTCTTCTGTGATGGTAAACAATAATTTAGGACTCTGATACTCATAGTATAAGAATACATAATTCCTAGGGAGGATTAAATATATAGAAGTAAAACAAAGGTTTTCTGGTGATGAGAAAAATAATATGGATATTCAAGAATTGCTATATTATGTGTAATTTAATACACCACAATAGATTCCCAAGTAAGTTCTCATTGAAAATAAACTTTTAGAGGTACCCAAAGGAGCCATGAGATTTTATTTAAAATAGAAATTACACATTAACAAGTATAAACTTCCAAGCTTGAAATGCAAATGTGTGAATATCTCTTATTTTTCCAGTTTATGGTCTGAGAATCTATGTGTCTTATTAACAGGAAGTATATCATTACCTTTTAAATATCTCTCTATGCTGGATTGCCCCAAACCTTAAAGGTTTACACAATTTAAAGGGTATATAGCTTGTCTAGTCAATGGGGAGAGAAATGAGAGCCTGCTTTAACCACTCTCCAGCTGCTGTTGCTTTTTTGTGCCATGTCATGGAAGTATTAAAAGCTGAGCTGTCCTAATACCAAATGATATTTCCTGATGCATTGAGATGTCCCCCACCAGAACAATTTAAAGGCCCCCTTGACTCCACAAATGGACAATTGTACCTTTCAGTCTAAGAGTAGAGGCAGACCCATCATTCTGTATTGCATTTTTGGTTCACACATGAAGCTTTGCTCAGGGATGACACTGTACCAGATGGGCAATGTGTCATCACTGGATCTGATTTGTCCCATATAATATAATATAGCTAGAACCACTGGCAGTGGGTGAGTTCTAGGATTCAAGTAGCACTAAATTTTAACATTTAAAGCAAAACTACTTTATTATATCCTCTATTGTGAAAAGAGATCACCACTCAGTATCTATAATCAAAAGAGTGATGGGGCCCCTGGTTGGCTCAGTCAGTGGAACAAGTGAGTTCAAGCTTCATGTTCAGAATAGAGATTACTTAAAATAAAATAATCAAATCAAAAAAGGTGAAATAAGAGAGAGTTATGAGGTCAGGCATATTCTTGTTGAGCAAGGCAGACTTCTGATCTTATTTGAATCACTGGCGAGTGGATTAAAGACATAGCAGTAAGTTAAGTAGGCCTTGGAAGCTTGGCCACTGGACTAAGTCGACTGCTACTTGGCTGACTTTCAAATGATGAGGTTGTCACTGATTGGTTGGCTTATGGAAACTATTCACAGAACTGAACTGATTGAAATTTTAAAACTAATTCTAAAGCTAACCAACAGTTAGACTTTTCCTAGAAGTATGAGAATGTTTTAATGCCCATTTATTTCCCCCAAATAATTGAACTTTCCACCTTATTTATGCCAAGTCTTCTGAGGGGATTTGTTTGAGTTTATTCAAAATGACTCTTTGTTGGAAGAAGTCTCCAACATGACTGGTTTTCCCAATGGGTAGTTCTTAGATAATTCCAATATACCAGTATTTCTGGGGACCAAAGGATGCCTTTAGTGACTTCAAGGTGATTTTGTGGGTACATTTATCACTAGAAAAATACTATACAACATAGATTTTGTTTCTGTTGTATGGTCCTACTAGATTATGAAAATTGAATCCATTAATTATAAGCATAATAAAAGGGCAAATCATCTGTCTACTCTAGGAAGATAAATCTTAATTCTTCTAGAGACATCATAGTTTTCTCATTAAGAACACAGATTTTGAAGGACAGTTTATCGACTAATGACATTAAGAAACTTATTTAACCTCTCCATGTCTCTCTTTTCTCATCTGTAAAATGGAGGTAAAATATTACCTTTGTCACTGGGTTGTTTTTAGGAGTAAATGAATTAATATGTACAAAGTAATGATAGACTATGTTTGCTTTCATTATTGTAATATCATAGACTAAGAAATTATTTCTCATCTGGAGGGTTGAAAAGAAAGGGAAAAAGCTTTGTAATTTGTCATCATGTTTGCTACATTTTTCTCACTTATGAGGAAACACGTGGGATATCTTTGACACCTAAACTCTGAAGAATTGAAAATAAAGATAAATTAAACAAAACATAACAGATGGATCAAAGTCCTAAATATCTACTTACCTCTGATGAAAGCCAGCCTAGGAGTTAGAGAATTTATACTAAATCATAGTACTCTCCTAACTTTAAATCCCTGGTTTTGTTTGTTTTTGTGGTTTTTATAGAGTTAAAGTTCAAAGTGAAGAACAACCACCTTTGAGTAACTGTAAATGGAGGGAATGTTAGAGTATTTGAAGGTATATAAGGGAGTAAGGAGGAGCTCCTCAAATTTTGTTATCCTGAGTATATCACAAATTGGCCACATTCATATGACCTTCAGTTTTTTCAAACCTATCTGAGTCAATGGTTCTCCACCCCGGCTTCACATAATAAACCCTTGGAGAGGTGTTTTTTTTTTCTTTTTTTTAAATTTTGTTTAATGTTTATTTAGTTTTGGGGAGAGAGAGAGTATGAGTAGGGGAGGGGCAGAGAGAGAGGGAAACACAGAATCCAAAGCAGCCTCCAGGCTCTGAGCTGTCCACATAGAGCCCTACGTGGGGCTCCAACTCACGAACTGGAAACGCGAGATCATGACCTGAGCTGAAGTGGGATGCTTAACCTACTGAGCCACCCAGGTGCCCCAAGGCTTTAAAACAAGGTTCCTGAGCCTCACCTCAGATCTCTGAGGTAGTAGGACCTGGGTGTTAGCAGATTTTTAAAGATCCCCAGAAGAACATAGCATACAACTAGCCCAGAGAGTTACTGAAGCATTCTAGGTGTTCCTTGGCTAGTGGGTGCCTGGGTTCTGGGACATACAGAATGACTGTTACTTTGACACTTGCTTTACAAAATACCAGTTTGCTTTTCAGAATGTTAGCATCTGATACTCAAAGTGACAGAAACAAATTTGACTAGATATAGACAGAAGCTACAGAATCTTGACCACAGCAAAAGTAGTTCAGGAAGCTTTTGGTAATAAAGGAAGAGGAGAGTAAGATTAATGACAGTCTTTATATTGGAAATTAGTTTTAAATATATAGTAGCTTTTGTTTTGTTTTTAATTTCTCTTTTTCTTGTCCTTTTCTATTTTTTATAGTGGATTTTGAATATAGCTATGTAATGTGTGATGATTATTTATACTTCCGTCTTAGTAAATAAGTTTGTATTGCTCTAGATATTAAGTATTGCATCCAAAAGATGTAGCCAGTGTTTTTCAATGACTATGCATTAGAATAACCCAAGACATTTTTAAGAGATACAAATCCTTGAGTCTCATCCAAAACTAAGTGAGTCAGAATCTTTGGGTATGAGACACAGATACTGATTTTTTTTTTTAAGTTCATCAAATAACAATGTGCATCCAAGTTTGAGAGCCATTTATTTAAGAAATGTAAATAAAACAATAATTGAGAAAAAATAGAGATGTATGCTAAGGAAAAAAGAAAACAGTGCATTTTAAAATTTGGCATGGTTTTTGAGGAAAAACAGAATATATTTTTACAGAAAAATTCTAGACTCTCTTTGGAAGTGATTGATACAGTAGTGAGTTAAATTTAGACCTGTTCAAGGAGGTAGAATAAATGGCCCTTTCAGGTTGCTGTTAGAGTAAGGACTCTTGTTTCTAGATTAAATTGTCAGGAGTGAGTATTTATTCTTCAGCATTTTGATGCTATCCCAACACCGGAGTAAAACATTATAGTGAACCATTTATTTAAAACAAGACCATAATCCTTTGGATGCATGTTAGACTCCATGTTCTTTAATCTCAGACAAATCTTTAGACAAATAGCTCTACTACCTCAGTGAAGATAGTATTAATAATTTCTTGCATGAATGAAGTTCATTATTTGAAGATGAAATGTGTGATTAGTATATATTGAATTATATATAATGTGATCAATGATTGATTATGCTTATTATTTCCTACATTGCTTTTTTCTTTGAGCATTATGTTAAAATCACACTTCTCAATGGTTTTGAAAGATGTAAAAAAAAGACCCTAGAGTTTAATGTAATAAATTGTTTGATGGATTCTATGTTTTATTTGTATTTTAAAATGTCATTCAATGAGATGTTGATTAAATTACCAAAATCTGATTCCTTATTAAATACTAAATTTATTCTAGAAAAAAGTAGATTGTTATTCCAGAACACTGGCTGGAGGACATCTGTAACAGGCTCTCATCTAACTTTAAAAATTTATAACTTCTCATATGATTATAGGTATCACATATCTAGTTGGGTACAACTGACCTGCAGAAAAGCAAGGGTGTATACCTCCAGGACTATTGTGTTCAGGTTAAAAAAAATAGATATTTTAAATTAATTGACCTTTTCATTCCTAATGTATTAGTCAATGTTCTGCTGAGAAGCAAAACCAACAAGACTTATATATATGTATGCATATACAACTATTTATACATACATATAATAAATATGTCATCTATACATGTACATATATTTATACATATACAACTAATGTAAACATATATAAGCATGTAGTATAAATACACACACAGAGAAAGAGAGAAAGAAAGACATTTGTTATAATTGATGCTCATGTTAGTGGATACTAACTCCCGCATCTGCTGTCTCTAAGCTGGAGATCCAAAAACCTGTAAATATAGTTCCAGTTCAAGCCAAAAGGCCTGAGAGTCAGAGAAGTGGACAATGTAAGCCCCAGTCAAGCAGAAGATGAACATTCTCCCAGCTCAATCAGTCAGAGTGAATTCTTTTTTCTTCAGCCTTTCTCTTTCATTCAAGCCCTCAATGGATTAGATGACAGCCACCCATGTTGGTAATGGTGATCTTTCTTCAGTCTACTGATTCAAATGCTAATATCCAGAAACACCCTCAAAGACACACCCAGAAATATGGTTAGTTGAAGTTTCTAGCCACCCTGTGGCCTGGTCAAATTGACGCATAAAATTAAAAATTATACCTACCTCCCTGAGCTCAATACAACAGAATTAATTAAGCCAAGTCTAAGTCATTGTTTTTTAAACACTGTAATGATGTTTCTTTACCTACACAAAGCCACTATCATTGTGTCAAATTTAGCCTCTTTCTCACTCTTTGTATTTTTTGTCATTAAAAGAAAGAAAGAGAAATTACTGTCAAAGTTCCTATCTTCTGTCAGCAGTCTAGAAAATGTTTGGAAAATGTTTCAGATCTGCTGAGTTTGAAAAGTCATCAAAATGATTCTTTAAGCCAAAATCATAAAAATAAACTGACTTACATCAGCCTTGGGACTGCCTACCTCTAGTTACTATACTTAAATTGCTTAAACTGTGCCACTTCTGTCACCAGAATGAAAGATCCTCTGCATCTAGGTAAAATACAGCATTAAATGTAGAAGGCAGTACGCTATAGTTATAAAAGCTGGAGTTTTGAGCTAATCTTGGTTCAAATCTTGGATTCAGTGTTTATACACTGTACAAACAGTCCCCAACTTATGATGGTTCTACAAGATTATTCAGCTTTATGATGGTGCATAAGCAATGCACTGTTGGGGAGCAAGAATTCCTGTCCCCTCAAAGGTCCTTCTAGCTGGACTAAAAGTCAAATTGACATGACACAGGTTAACAGGAGAAAGTCAAACTTAATAGGCATATGTACAGGAAATATAGACATGCAAATTCCAAAGACAGGCAAAATGAAGCGTATCTGTCATTCTGAATTAAGGAGAAAGGGGTAGGGTTTGGGACTTCAGAAGAAAGAAATGCATTTCACAGTGCTATAAGAAGAGCAAATGATTGGTAATTAGTTGTTTGCCCTAGTATCTAGATGGGTCACTCAGATAACATTTATCTCTGTCAATAACTCTTATTCTGGAAAAGACCACCCCACCCCCTTTAGATTTTTCTGTGTGGTTAAGGGAAGGTCAAAATTTTCTCTTGAGCCCACAGGGTTTCAAGTGCCTTCAGTTCAAAATAATTCACATGCCAAAGTGGCATATTTGGGAGGGGGATGAAGGGAAGGGATGCTGTCTAGAACCCCTTCAGCACATTCTGTAGGAGCCATACTTCAAATTTGGAATTTTGCTCATTTCCCTGGCTAGCAATATGTGGTTTCATATGCTTTGTGAAGCTGGGTAGAGGTGGTGAGCCACAGTTCCAAGCTATACAATGAGGAAAGTAAATTCACTGATTCACTTGCAACCATACCATATCCATACAACTATTCAGTTTTTCATTTTTAGTATAATACTCAATACATAGTATGAGCTATCCAACCTTTTATTATAGATAGAATTTGTATTAGAGGATTTTGACCAACTGTAGGCTAATGTACCTATTCTAAACATGTTTAAGGTAAGCCAGACTAAGCTCTGGTGTTTGGTAGGTTCAATGTATAAAATGCATTTTGATTTAACGATATTTTCAGCTAATGGTGGGTTTATTGGGAGGTAACCTCATCATAAATTGATGAAGATCTGTATATCCTTCAGTTCTCTAAGCCTCAATTTTATCATTTGTAAAATGGAAAGAATACTACTTACTACTTAGAGTAGTTATGAATAAATAATATAATACTTGTAAATAAGTGGACACACAGAAGGCATTGAGTAATAAATGGGTTTGATTAATGTCCTGATTTTGTATGTGCATGGAAAACTAATGAAGAATCCTCAGTCCTTTTATCAGAAGAGCCTTCTAAGGCTCCAAGCTTTATCTGGACATTTTTTATTCCAACCACATTCATATAGTATGTCTTAGAATCAGCTTGTGTCACTTAGCATGCATCTATCCATGATAAGCTTCTGAAAATGCAGAAGGACAGGGAATGCCTTTACTAAGATTCTCAAATTGACTATAATTTCCCCCTGTTAACTGGAAAGTGATCATACATCTCAGTTTCTGTCCTTTGGTGTGGATGCAATTTGATGCAATTCCAGATGGGGATTAACAGTTTTCTAAATAATTCACAGGGCTGCAGTTTATTGACATAGAGAGCCCATTCTTTCCCATGTTGTAAATGTGCTGTGCATTTAATTTTTCAAAATCCAATTTTCCTGAAAAATGAAAATTGACATTTCAGCTTAATACCACACTCATAACAGCCAAAAAGTTATAGAAGAGGCTTATATTTCTTCTTTGTAGATTTTTTTTGTTTGTTTAATACTTTGTGGAAGAAAATAGTCTTCCTTTACCTAAATTGCTTAGTTTTAGAGTTTTCCTTAGATAGGAAGCAGAATTCAGATGGCATCATTTATTTCTTCAGTTATCAGATGTTTGTTGAATGTCTGTTATGTACAAGGCACATTCAACTTTCAGCTGAATCCTCATCTTGAATATTTCATAGCCCAGTGCTTAAAGAACATGTCAGTGTTACTGATTTTGTGGTCTCATATGATGAAAAGGGAAGCCAATCCTGAGTCTGTCTCAGAGAAGCAAGAATGCAAACTCCAGTGACCATTTATTGTGGTTTATTGTATTCCACACATGATAAATGTTACCCTATTCTGAACTGGTAGATCAACAGCCAAAGGAATTACTATGAGCCCAGAGCTTGGTGGCACAATGTATTTGTGAGTTAAGAAGATGTGTTTGTACCTTGTTTGAGAAGGGGGGATAGAATTTCTGGCTTCCAGCTGTGATGGTTTATTTTATGTGTCAATGAGACTGGGCCATAGTGTGCCCAAACATTTGGCCAAACTTTATTCTGTGTCTGTGAGGGTGTTTCTGAATGAGATTAACACTGAAATCAATAGACTGAGGGAAGGAGATTGCCTACCTCAGTGAGGCTGGACATCATCCAATCAATTGAAGACCTGAACAGAATGATAAGCAAAGGGGAACTCCCCCACCCTGGCAGCTTGAGCTCAGACATTGGTCTTTTCTGGCCTTCAGACTAAGACTGAACATCAGTGCCTCTTGGTTCTTGAGCCTGCTGGCTTTTAGACTGGAATTTGTAGCATCAACTTTTCCTGGTTCTCAGGGCCTTTAGACTCAGACTGGAACTATGTGTTTACTGTCCTGGGTCTTCAGCTTGCCGACTACAGGTCTTAGGACTTCTCAGCTCCCAAAATTGTGTGAACCAGTTCCTTAAAATGTATCTCTCCTATCTCCATTCTCTGTCTCCCTGTCTGTCTCTGTCTCTCTCTTTGTCTCTGTCTCTGTCTCTCTCTCTCTCTCTCACACACACACACACACACACACACACCCTATTGGTTCTGTTTGTCTGGAGAACTCTGACTAATATACCAGATTTACTCCAAAATCTTGGGACAGTTGTTTTATTTTCAGAAGAAAATATCAGAAGCAAAATAAGTAAAGTAGAACTAGAAATGATATATTTGGTTTTATCAAAGCAAATAATTGGAATGGGCAGAGAGAGAGAGAGAATGAATTAAGTGACCAGTAGAGGAGTGAGTAAATTAAAAGCTGGTTCCATGTTTAATACTATGCTCTGAATCAGAAGAATCTAGGTAAGCTTCCTGACATTGCCTCTTAGTAACTTTGATTTTGGAGAAATTTACATTTCTTTATGCCTGTTTTCTCATCTATAAAATGAGTGTTTAGGACTCTATTATCAAGTATCTACCCATTAGTATCACCTGGGAAACTACCTAAACATAATGATGCCTGAGCCCATTACCAGGGATTCTGATTTAAATGGGCTTGTGTGGAGATTCTGTGTCAGCATTTAATTGATCGACAAGTACACTTACTCTGCAGTCAGGTTTCAGAATTACTGGACTTGATCTTAAGGTTCAAGGTTTCTTACTTGTGGACAGACTTCCTACTGACTACTGACATGAACTTAGTACTGGAAGAGGGTACTAGATGAGATAGTGTTCATTGAACTTAATTCAAATAATATTATTTTAAAATCATTAAATATTTTCTTTAGAAACTGTTACAAAGAAGTCATGATTCTTCTTTTTCTGTGGCAATAAAAAATTGTATACTTGTTATCTTAAAAGAAAGGCATGCATTATTCAATTAGCAATGATTTTACTATTTCATTATTTATATTTGCCCAGTACTCAAATCTTAACATATATGAAATTTTATGGTTACATTTTTACTTGTTTCATTTTTCATTAGTCAGCTCATGAATTTGTTGCTCTCTCTGTGTCATTTGCTATTTTGGATTCCTTCATGGTAGCTGAGAAAAGGAATATAGAATTTATGTTATTATTATTTAATTCTTTTACTAAAGAAAAAAATATGAGGCTGATCACGTTTCCAGTGGTAGGTAGCATATATGGGGCACACAGTATTCCTATTATTTCCAGTGTTCTATTCAGCCATCAATATAAATATAGACAAAATTCCGATCACTGTTTGAAGTTCATAAGCACATTTGAAATGAACCTTAATGGTTAAAAAAAATAAGACAGATCACATTATCTTAAAGAACGTTTCTCTTTGCAACTCTGCTTAAAATATAAATGGTGATAAGTTTGGTAGCAAAGATTGTTTTACCAAGAAAAAGGAACAAATGAGATTTCTAATCAGGAATGACAAAATTCTTGAAGTGGTTAGAAAATATGAATAAAGTTAAATGTGTTTGAAATCATTGCATTTCATAGTGAATAGCCATCTTTTAATGGTATTACCATGAAAAACTACTTTATGTTTATTCAAAACAGATATTAAAAGAGGCACCTGGGTGGCTCAGTCAGTTAAGCATCTGACTTCGGCCCAGGTCATGATCTGTGCTTTATGGATTTGAGCCCTGCATCGGGCTCTGTGCTGACAGCTCAGAGACTGAAGCCTGCTTCAGAGTTTGTGTGTGTGTGTGTGTGTGTGTGGGTGTGTGTGTGTGTGTCTCTCTCTCTCTCTCTCTCTGTCCCTCACCCACCCCTCCCCCACTTGTACTCTGTCCCTCAAAAATAAATAAATATTTAAAAAATAAAAACAAACAAAAACAGGTATTAAAAATGTATTGCAATTTTAATATTAGCAATATTCTGTTTTTGAAATGTATATTAATGACAATGAACATGTGATAGATTTATCTCATCAGTAAACATTTTAAAAATTATTTTGTGTTTGGGAGATCAAATAAAGAGATAAAAGAAAAAGTATACTTAAGGACTCAATTTGGATGACAACAGTAGCATGTTAAACTAAATTTGTCATCTTAGTAAAGACAGATAACAAAAAATTTTAGATTTTGTTTGCAAATATGTAATTAGCTGCAAATACAATAAAAAATCAACCATCTATATTAGTAAGATTCTCACAAAAAATGTAAAAAGAAACCTTAGTTAAAAGGAAGTTTTGTGTTTCGTTGATACGGAGAATACAGCAAGGATGGGCTCACCCAGGTTTATAGACACCTCTCTGCAACAAAAAGTTGCTGAATCGTAACTATGTGTGCCTCGGCCCATAAAGATGCCACAATAAGAGATGATTTTTTTTATTATTATACCAGAGTTTAAGAATGAAAGTTTCAATAATTTTATTACACATTCACACACACACACACACACACACAGATACTACAATACACTTTTTTAAAGTTTTTAAGCTTATTTATTTATTTTGAAAGAGAGAGAGAACCCGCAGGTAAGTGGCAGAGAGAGAGGGACAAAGGATTCAAAGTGGGCTTCTGGCTGACAGCAAAGAGCCTGATGTGGGGCTCAAACTCAGGAACCATGAGATTCTGACCTGAGCTGTAGTCAAAGCTTAATTGACTGAGTCACCCAGACACCCTGACAATACACATTTTTTTTTATTTTAGCCTTGACAGGATTTGGACAGGAAGTGAAACAAAATTGAAATCTCTCTAATATCACCATCATTTGTAGGAGGCAATTCATGCAATGTATCTGGGACAACACAGGCAATTTTTTCTGACTATATGTAGTTCAAAACTATGACATAAGGGAACCTCTTTTGTCTTGACTACGTGAGACTACATATGAAATCATGAATTGATAGTAGTACCTAAGGAGTTTCTGGATATTATGGAAATAAGGGAAGGAGATGTGTGATGTTTCTTTTACCTGTATGATTATTCATCATCATGCAGGTTACTACTAAGGTTGTAGATTTGATAATATAGATTTTTTAAATTTTTTTTAAAGTTTATTTATTATTGAGAGAGATTGAGACAGCATGAGTGATGGAGGGGCAGAGAGAGAGGGAGAGAGAATCCCAAGTAGGCTCTGCACTGCCAGGACAGAGCCTGATGCGGGGCTTGAACTCATGAAGCCATGAGATTGTGACCTGAGTCGAAACGAAGATTCGGATGCTAACCAACTGAGCCACACAGGGGCCCCCTGACCATATTGTGATGGTTACTAACATTAGCTACCAATTTTAAATTTGTCTTTGGTATAAATTTGCTTTATAGGAGGCTAAATATCATAGCAATTTTTACAAAAGGCTTACAAGTTACACACACACACACGCATATCCTCTTTGCTTATAAAAGTATATGTGATATTTGTTTATTATCTGAAGAGTTAATTTAGAAATATTTATAATGAAGAGAAAGAATTACAATCATGAATTATCTCTAAAGGTTTCAAAGTTGAAAAACTTTTACCTTTTCAGAAGAAGAAAAATTTTAGAAAAGAATCCATGACAATTTGGAAATTATTTTTTCCTAACTTCACCAGAAGGTGTCCACAAACTTAATATTTCTTTCTAATGATTAACTCCCTATCAATAAGTTCATATTTGCACTTTTTGGGAAAATAACTATAGTAAAACAAAACACATTTAGAATTGCTATTTGGGTGGAAATTTCTGTTAAAGAAAACTGGTCCATGACACTTGCCAAAGAATGGTAAGGCAGACTGTATTCAGTGGGACCATGACAATTGGTAGACGGACCACTGCAGTGAGGTTTTGTGGTAGGGAGAGAGATTGGGTTCAACTCCAAATACAACAAGAAAAAGTAGGAATTGATAGCCAGGGATGGGGAGTGGTGGTCAGTGGGTGTAATATTGTTAAGAGGACACATCAGTGGTTATAGGAGATTCTGTTTAAACTGACCTTACAGCGTTCTTTCTGAAGGTAGGCCAGAGTGATCAGATATCACCCTGGGAGGGGCACAGCATGAGCAACCTCAGGGGATATTGAAGGTGATGAGATAAGAATTAAGGGATTGTAGTTAAGCTGACTTCACAGGATTCCTGCAAAAATTGGACAATGCAGAGAATGATGAAGCTCAAAAGTCAAGGCCCAGTTGAAAAAGTTTAGAGGTGCCTGAGTAGAGTTTGGCCAAGGAGAGAGTCTTTGTCACTTTAAATTAAGAGTCAAATATGTGCAAGAATTTTACTAAAAAAGATGCACATAGAAGCACAGAACTTCAATTACACCAACCACAAAAAAGTGAATGTTATTTATGATTATTTAATTTTAATATTAATTATGAGGTCCTAATTTACAAGCAGATTTGGTATAAAGTATAAACTGAGTTTTGGGAAAAAGGCTATTCAATTTCTTTTATTTCTCTGCTTCTCAATCAGGGATTAGCACCATGTTGCTGTTCCCCTAAATTAAATACCCTGACCTTTTCCTATGAAAGAACACATTTGGTTTATCCAAAATGTTTTGTGCCCTCTTCTCTCACCCATCATATTGAAAATTTACATTGCACTGAGTTGTGGTGTCTGCATAGATATCCAAAAGAATGCAAACTGCAGATTGATATCACATCTTGATGTTTAATGGGCAATGTAGGGGAGGAGGGTATATTTTGCCATGTTTATGAAGGAATACCAGAGGTTTCTATTTTCTTCAGCTTTGATTGATTGCATCTCTTTCTCGTACATAACTAATCCAAATTATTTGTGCCTCTTGAGTATATAACATGAGCCAAAAGTTGCACTACATCCTCATACTGTTTGCAAACTCTCTAAGCGATTCTTGCCAGGAACCAGCACTTAAGGAGAAAGTTAATTTTCCAGATATTCCGGTAGCTTGATTTGATTTGATTTTCAAAGGAAGCTTTGTCAAATCAAGAGTATAAGAGAAATATATCTTGAACATTTTTTATTCATATTAGTTTGTATTTTTTTATTTTTTATTGTCCTTTCTCTTTAGACAGAAATATCTTAATAATATTTAAATATTTTGAATTTAAAAAGTTTTATTTTTAGAATATTTTGTGACCAGATACTATATGAGATCTTACTCTTCAAGCACATAGATGATATTTGCATATGAAGGAAGACTAGATGAAATTATATTTTCTTTTCTCAGGGCTCTTGAAAGGATATCTATAACAAATAACCTCTGAGATTTGATGATCATGATGACATAAGATCTCTGAAAAATATCTGAAGTGAAGTAGACTCTATTTAGTTCAAAGAAGAAAGCAAATCTTTGCATTCTGTTTAAGATGTATATGAAATGAAACTGGTGTTACAACTAGAGGACATAATAAAGTAGATTTGAATGACTGAAAAAAAATTGACTAGTTTTCTATTTTAAAAGTTTTTTTCCATAATGCAGAGGAAAAGTTCAGAATGACTATGTGTGCTCTTTCTACCTGTGGGTTATACAAATTTCCTGGGAAATATCTACATTGCTTTCAAATGATAAATGGCACATTATTCTGAGATACTTAGATGAAAAGTTATGAAGTAATGGTTTGCAAATGTGGTTGCAGATTTTACCCTCTCTTAGAGGCTGTTTTTATGTGATACTCTATTTTAAACAGGAAGGTATTAGGGATGCCTAGGTGGCTAAGTTGGTTAGACCGACTCTTGATTTTGGCTCAGATCATGATTTCAGGGTCGTGGGATCAAATCCCACATCAGGCATTGGGCTCTGTGCTGACAGTCCAGGACCTGCTGGGATTCTCTCCTCCACCCCCCCCACCCCCCCACCACCACCTTGGCCCCTTCCTGGCTTGTGCACATACACACACACACGCACACACACGCATGCCCGCAGATACTCTCTCTCTCTCTTTCTCTGAAAACAAATAAACTTAAAAAAAATAATGGGAACTAGGTAGAAATATTAAGAGTTTGAAGTAGCTTATACAGAGAGTCAAAATATGAAAATTTAGCATCAGCTGAAATAGGTAATGACAAACAAAAATAACTGTGAGGATGGAGGAGAGCCAGGAATAAAGCTGAGTGCACACATAACATACTAGCCATGTGATGAGAATAGGGAAGATGCATGGCTTTGAATTTCTTTATTTGCTTATTACCATAATAACTATCCATATTTGACTAGTATAAAGAGACCCATGGGTCCATAGCACTGATATTTTTTCACTTCCTATTACATTGTAATTTGATGTATTTTTCAATCCATCTATGTGGGCTCATATGGTAGAGTAACATCGTTCTTTTTCTGTGCTTCATCACACTTTTTGGTTTGTACAAGCCTTGGGTAAACCAGAGGGGCAGCTGCTCACACACTGGGGAAGGAAATTCAGTGATTCATGATTGTACGCAAGAAAGAGCAAAGACTACATTTGTTCTGGAGGATAGTGCACAAGATCCACTCTCAATGATGCAGAAATTTGAATGTGAAACAGGTTGTCTTCTTGGCATTTTGCCAGGAATCTCTAGTTTTATTGAAGTCCATAAAGCAAATACCATACATATTCATATGCTTTATATGGGAAGTTAAAAGAAAAAGTGATTGCATACCTTACCATCTGCAATGACATGTTCTTTTTAAATATAAAAAACTTTAAAATTTAGAGACATTTAAAACTTTAAAAATCTAAGACATTATTTTTAAAATAGCCTTTCACTGTTTTTATTAACAAAATAAATGCATGTGCATTTAAGAAAATAATGCCAGATATAAATAACATTAAATAATATAGCCATGCAAGAGGAAAAAGAAAGGAACCAGTAGTAGTCCAATTTCTCACTGCACATTAAAAATATGGTATATATTTATATGTTAATAAGCATGATATGATATGTAAACTTTATAGTCAATCATATAAGATGGACACCTTTACATCATTTATGGTTCTGTTTCAGTCTCTTCCTCTTCTTTTCTTCCAATAATGCTATTTAGGAAGTAGAGGAAACTGGGAAACTGGGTTGCAATAATAATTTAACTTTTCTAAAGAAAAAATGGGTTTATTATCTGTAGCATTTTGAAAGTTTTCTGAGGGGTAAAAAAAGGTTCATAAAAAATAAACACGTATAAAAAAAGAGAAACAAACAAGTATATATTGAAAACTGGCTTGTATAAAATAAATGATAAGATACAATAATATTTTTTACTCTCAGTAGAGAAATATTAACCGACAGGAGTTGTAGATATGATATGGAAGAAGAATATATTGTAAAGTAATAAAATGCGTTGATGGAATAAAAAAAAGTCATGCCAAGCTATTTTTCTATGATATCCATAGAGGTAACAGAGTCTGGGGACATCCCTCAGAAAAGACTTTGAAGACCATAAAAAGCATTATCTAATGTGTATTCCTAGTCTGTGCTTCTGTTTCTATATAACTAACTCCCTGAACTTCAGTCAAGAGTAACAGACAAGGAGCGCCTAGCTGGCTCAGTTGGTGGAATGCGTGTCTTGATGTCTGGGTAATGAGTTCAAGCTCCATGTTGGATGTGGAGGTTACTTTAAAAAAAATAAAATCTTTAACAAAAAGTAACAAAATATTAGAAATAGATAAATTATAGAAAAAGGTAAATGGGTTGTGTTATATTTTTGAATATGATATACCTCTAACTAAAATTGTTTTCTGAGATACCCCCTTGCCACATTTGCATTCAGCAAGCATTTATTGTATATCACTCTGGGATAGTCCTATAGATATGGGGAATCACATGGGGGTGGAAATGAGACTTTCTGTCTTCATGGAGTATAAATTTGACTAATAATCTTTTATTACTCAGTTCACATGTTTCTTCCTCTATGAGGTATTTCCCAAGCAGATAATCTCAGTCCATGCTACCAATATACAACAAAGAATGATCAATTGTCATCTTTAAAATGTGCATTGTTTTAAAATTTTTCTTGTCCATTAAGCCATGAGCTTTTTAATAGCAAGTTTGTCAGATAAATCATTGAATTATTGAGAAATGTTTATATACTCAGTGGGTGAATCAATGAGTAAACAATAGGAATAAACAGAGTATTTTTTTTTAGCAGAACAAACTAAAAAAATAATATTCTAAGATTTAAAATAGTTATAATTAAAAGTTTATGAAATCAGGGTGCCTGGGTGTCTCAGCTAGTGAAATGTCCAACTTTGGCTCAGATCATGATCTTGTGTTTCTTGAGTTCACACCCCATGTCAGGCTCGGTGCTGATGCTCGGAGCCTGGAGCCTGCTTCAAATTCTGTTTCTCCTTTTCTCTCTGCCCCTCCCCTGCTTGTGCTCTGTCTGTCTGACTCAAAAATAAATAAACATTTAAAAAATTATTTAAAAAAGTTTATGAAATCATGAAGATGCACTTCTGTGTAGCAAATTCTCTAATTTGGAAAAAATATATATAGTATTAAGACCATAAAACAACACATTTATGTAAAATTTGTTAAGATATAGTTGAGGTTCTTCTCTCCAAAAAGTGTTCCTTGAAAGTAATGAAATTAGGAAATGTTTATGGTGTGTGGTTTAATCTTTCTTACATGTTGAAGTGTTTCTCATGTGAGGTCCTTTGCATCTCCTGGAATGGAATGCACACCCCTTGCTGACTTCCCTTTCCTGCATCACTCTCTCGCTGCTGTATGCTGTTTCCATACACAGAGGCATCTCAGATTTAAGAGGTGTACCTGTGTCTTCCTTGTTCCCTAAGACCGTTCACTTTGATCAAGCCACACTCTCTCTTCTCATTGCTATTTGCTGATATCTTTTTGTTTGCTCTCCTTCATTCAACAGCATGTGGACTTCAGTACTAGCCTCACATTTCTTATTGCCATTTTCTGGCTCTTTTAATATTACCATCTGCAATAATCAGTGCACTGATTTTCTTTTTCTTATTCTCTTAAAGTTTGTTGTTGTTCTTTTTAACTTACCTGTTTTAAATATACACTCAAATTGTCATATACTGTGATTTTTAAACACCACTGCCTTCAGAGTCATGGCTTAGAACATCATATTGTTCGAACACAACTTGTTTAGTGTTGATCCCCTTCCTCTCTGCATTCAATTGCATGTAAACTTGTTCTGCAAACACAAAACCACACAAACAAAAATTAATTTAATCATCCCTTTGTTTTCATTGATCACCCCATTTTCCTGCTTCCCAAATTTTTCCAAGAATTTAACTTCCCATTCTTCCTCCATTCCCTCCCATTTATTAGTCACCCCCTTCACTATGTCTTCTGCTTCTATTTCAATGGTAGAACAATCATAAAAATTGCTAAATGTCTTCCTATTAGAAAACCAAGTGGACACCTTTCTGTCTTTATACTGACTATTCTCAGCATTTAAAACCCTTGGCAATTCTTTTTTTTTTTTTTTTTTTTTAAGAAACTCTGTTTTCATTAACTCCCAAGGCATTGTACTTTCTTAGTTTTTCCATTCTGTTGCCTTCTCTTCTCCAGATGAGCCTATCGGTTTCCATGGAATTAGTTGCATCTCTCTGCTGATGACAATGATGCTTATATGTCTGTTCTTGTTCTCCTTAGAACCCAGAGTATGACTACAACTCTCTCTTGACCTCTCATATAGCATCTCAAACTTGCATGTATGAAATAGAATTTGTAATGTCCTCTTCCCAATACCATAACACTTACCCAACCTTATTTATTTTAATGGCATCACCTACTACTCAGCTGTTCAACCCCAACTCACATCCAGTCAACCACTTAATCCTTTCTATAAACCTACTAAATATGGGTTGAATCTACTGACTTATATCATTATGTTTTTCCACTTCATGACTTGGGACATGTAAGTTCTTTTAGTGCACAGCTTCCCATCAGACTTTCCTGCCTTCATCATATAGTCTGCTAATCTAGGGGTCAAGCAAACTTTTCCTCTAAAGGAACAAATCATAAATATTTTAGTATAAATGTTTAGCTCTACAGTCTCTATTGCAATTACTCAACTCTGCTATCATTGCATTATATATATAACAATGTATAAAATGTAAAAATGTATAAAAATGGGCACATTTGTGTTTTAATAAAATTTTATTTACAATATAGATGGTGAACTCCTTTCACCATGAAGCTATAATGAATGCTCTAAATGCAAATATCATCATGTCACTCACCTGCGGAACACCTACCTTCAACAACTTCTTACCACATTTAAAACAAAGTCCAAAAAATTTTGTGACTTTCAAAGCACTGCATGACTTGGCCCTTTGCTTTCTACTTTACCTGAGGTATCATCCACTTCAGTCATCATTCTCACTTAAGTTTCTTAAGCATGAACAGCATTCAGGTTCAGCTATATAATTTTCAAAACCCAGTGAAAAATTAAAATGTAAGGCTCTTATTTAAAAAATTATCAAGAAATTGCAGAATGCAGCAGAGTACTAAACAAAGAGTGGGACACATACAACTATACAAGTGCACACCCAATAATTCTGCATTTCCACCTTAGAGTCTTGGAATATGCTTCCTTGAGACTTGAAATATNACAGCCGATGCGGGCCTCAAACTCACAAACTGAGAGATCATGACCTGAGCCAAAGCCAGGCACTTAACAGACTGACCTATCCAGGCTCCTTATTATCTTTTAAGTTGTGATTTAAAACAGCATCTCCTCAGATAGGCCTTTCTAGCCAACTCGCCTAAGGTATAGCCTCCCTCCATGACCACATCTTATTTCTCTATTTTCTATATAGTATGCTTTTCATTTATTATTTTATAGTAATTGGTATTATTTAAAATGATGTATTTCTTATCTGAACTGTAGAGTGAATTATGACAAAATGACAATAATCACTGACTCATGTTCCAATGACCAAAATAAGCCTGAATTTATAACAAAACAGGCTACTATGAAAAATAAAAATAATTCTGGGTAATAATTATCTTTTTTTCCACAATCACATTTCCTCCTCATTATTATGGGGATATATAGAAGAAACTTGTCTTGGATCCTGTCAGTTATACTCAATAATGAGAGATCTTCCCATGTAAATTAATGAATTCAAAGATCTGTGGCAGTATTAAAATGAAAACAATCATATTTAAAGATGATCTGAAAACACTGCATTTTAAAGAATCAAAGAGTCAGTGCTTTTAGGAACTAAAATTAGACCACTTATAATAAAAGCAAAACTTTTAATACACAGATTACACGCCTGTTTCTCTGACAACATGAAGCACATATATTCTCCTGTAGATGTTTGGTTTTCTACAAAGGAAGAAATTTACAGGATTTATTAGATGAAGTATGCTTTCTGGACAATACTGTATGGTATAACAAGCAGTAGCTTTAGATTTGGCTTTTAAAACCATATTTAAAAGTATTTTTAATATGTAATATTCTTGTTTTAATAGTCTCAAGTCTGAAAATACCATATAAACTTCTAAAATTTTTTACATTAAATTCAAAATCATGTGGTTTCCATGAAGTGCTGAGATTATGATATTAGGTATGTTTTGTTTGTTTTTGGTTTGTTTCTTTTTTTTTTATAATTTTATTTCAGTGGCTCAACTTACTACAAAATAAAAAAAATAGAGCTGTAGAAAATATATTCAAGTCCATTACTTTTCTTCCCTCCAACATGAGTTTATAGATATTTTATATTGCTTATTAAATAATAATATGTGCTATGGATACCAGACCCATGAGAAGTCCTTGGTGTTTGCTATAAACATTTATAAGCTGGAATTTTATTGTTGTTCTAACCTAAGATTAAGTATTGTGGTATATTCATGAAAAACTGAGATTATTAGAGGAAGAGCACCACAGGATTTTCTGTAGCTTTATGGATTTTTAAAAAGTATAGGTCCTCCAGATTAAGTCTACTTAAATTTATTATCAGCAAAACCAGCCCCCTTTAAACCTCACTGAGGAGTCAAGTTGCCATTCTGGCTGATCTTAACCATGAACTTGGATCACCTACTAACCACTACTTTTAGATTGTTATAATCCTATAAATACAAAAATGTGTTTTTAGTAAACTACTAGGATATACGTTGTCCAAATGCTTGATTCAAACCTAAGCTCATAAGTGGTTTTGCTACCTATTTACGTATTATTTTTGAGGTATTTGTATCTATATTTCTCTTTGTTTGGGAAATTGGTATAAGAGAGAGTTATTTCTGGAGTTAGAGGACAACTGGGTTTGAATTCTGGTTCTGCTACTTACTAGATGTCATCATGGCCAGATAATCTAGCATCTGTTAATTTCATAATTGCTTCAATGTGGAAAGTTCATGACTGCATAGCTGAGACGATGGTTGTAGGAACCAAATAAGATAATGCGCATATAATCTCTTGTCATGTTTAAATGATATTGCTATTGTTGATAGTATCTTGCCTAATGATTTTGTGAGACTCTAGAAACAGGGCTGAAAAGTTTTATAGCTTTTGGTTCAATGTGATATTCTCATTTTGCAGTTTGTTGTTGTTGTTGTTTTTCAATTCTGAGTTTTTATTCCTTTTTATTTTTTTCTTTATTGCTTTTTGCATCCTGTCCATGATGTATCCCTTGTCATTTTCTGTACTGGCAGTTTGGAAATATCCCAGAGTATATCATTATATAGGTTCAACCAGACTTTGATGATAGCTATTTTGTTGGATGAGGTCTATTCCATTGATTTGTTACATGTTGCATAGGAATAGATACCTGGAGACACATATTTGTTAACTTACTGATATAACTTGCAGTTGCAGGTAGTGGTTTACCCAATTTAACATCATTTTCAACTCTCTGGTTGAGAATATTTCAAAGCATTTCCTTGATATGAGTGAGCTCTACACATTTTATTCCCTTATGTTTAACTTTTTACAACTTAGTTGGGTTTCACTTAATAGAAGTGTTCAGATAAGCCTACTTTGTTGACAACCTTTAACTCCATTTAGATTTCATGCAGTATTGCTCTGTTTTTATTAAGTGTCTGATAGGCAATTTCTGTTGTGTAATGTACTTGAAATGAATTCCTCATTCCCAAGCATATTTCTCTTTTTGTCTTGAACAAACAAAAATCAGAAAATAACAACTGAAAAATCATACTCTTTTCCTGTTAATTTTCTACATTAGCACATGAAGATAAATTGGCAAGAGGTTTTCTGCTGAAATCTTTAACTTGTGTTTTATATACATATATAACACTTGTCTAGAAAAGAATATATATATATACATATATACACACACAGCATTTGCTTGAAAAGGAATTAATTTTCATTTTCTCATTTGTAATTTCAATAGTAAATAATCTATACTCTGTATAATTACTATCCTATATATTTATTCAAGAAGGTTAACAAGAATTAACATGGAGATTCATGCACAGGATGTTTACTGAAATATTTATAATAGAGATAAATTGGAGATAAATTAACAGCCCATATTGGGGAAATAAATAAATGATAGAAGTCCTATACCTTAATGTGACATTGCCATTAAAATGTGAATTCACTGGTACATGTTTAAAATAGATTATAAAGGCTATAAGGATATAAAATTATATATTCAGTATGATTCAAATATGGAAAAAATATAACCTATATGAGAGACTGAATAGAAATAACACAAAATGCTAGGAATGTATATTATCAGAGTGATGGCACAGATAATTTTAGATTTGCTTTTTTTTATATTTTTTCCTATTTCTTCTATAATAAATATGTGAGAGTTTACAACAGGAAAATTATTAGTTAAAATACAATATGTTGTCAGAATATTTTTTCTCTTGCATATTATGGTACTTGCTAGCTGAAATATGAAAGGCTAATAATTGGGTGCTGAGTAAGCAAATACTTGAAATTTATCATTTTAAACGCAAGGCAAAATATTATAAGGAAGCCATAATCCCAACGGTAGTTAATATTCTGGGTCAAAGATAGCATATATATTGTACTGCATGCTGTTGGTAAGTATCACTAAACATTGCCTGATGAAAATTATTTCTATTTGGTGGGAGAGGCACACATCCAGTTAGTATCTCAACAGAAAGTCTGACTATATTATTCTGATCACTATTCTGAGAGAATCAAGTGATTTAAGTGACCTTAGAATAGTAGAACTCACCGTATTTTCCTGGCTTTGTATAATTTCTCTATGCATAATTAAGAGGTTGTTCAATTGTATGTCAATTATACATCAATGACGCTGGAGGGAAAAAAGAGATTAATAAAGCATTTCAAGGGTATCTTTTCTGAGTAAGAAAAAAATAAACCGAAAGCACTCACATAAACTCAGTTTATTGTATTTTCCTATTTAGATCCTCTATACTTAATCTAAGTCTAGCAAAAAGAAAAAAAAAGTATACTTGTCCCAAGTGCAGCAAAGAATTCAATATTTTGAATTTCAGAAGTAATATGGAAACATGAATATTTTCTTGTTTCTGATTTCTCTTTTAAGAACTCATTGTCACTGTTTTGGTTAAGAAATATGAAAATAAGATGTACTGAAAATGTTATAGTGTTGCTGTTGCACTGTCTGGTGTTTAACAGAAGATTATATATGTGCTTTATCATTTGGACCACTGACTTGACTGTTCAAACCATTAGTAAGTCTAGTCCAAATCCAACTGCTTTGATTATCGAATTATCTTTGCAGTCAGTGATCCTAAAAAGCATTTTCATGCATAGACAAAAGATACATACATGCCTGATTAAGTAATCATTTTGCTAACAGTCAGTCATTATTCAAGTGGTAACACTTGTATTTCTTTAATGTCCTTCCTATATCAGTGTTCAAAACCAGTGTACATCTCTGAATTTAATGAAATAATAGTTCCTTACTATTCCCCAGCATAAAGAAGTATTGAAATTTGAGGAGCTGAAAACAGTCCTAATCCTTGAGGAACATTCAGACTTAAGGGGGGTGGGGAGGGGGGAAGGAAAACTTTACATTTGTAAGGCACAAATTGTATATGATGTATAAATACTATATGATAACATACTAATGTTAATTGTGAATGCAGGAAATAAAAAATTCTGACTAGTAAAGGAATTCAGTTGAAATGCGGCAGTGAGTTGAAAATGGCATTTAAGGCATGGGGTTTTTATAAAGGAGGCAGGGGCACCTGGGTGGCTCAGTCGGTTAAGCATCCAGCTTTGGCTCAGGTCATGATCTCAAGATTGTGGGTTTGAGCCCCATGTCAGGCTCTGTGCTGACAGCTCAAGGCCTGAAGCCTGCTTTGGATTCTGTGTCTCCCTTTCTCTCTGCCCCTCCCATACTAATGCTCTGTTTCTCTCTGTCTCTCAAAAATAAATAGACGTTAAAAAAAAAAAGTCTTTGATTTTGACCCATCTATGAATAAGTGTCAATACCTTAAGAACAGAATTGTCAAATATATAATGATTTTGAAGATAATTCCTCATTTTAATTTTGGTTACCTCTGACCCTGCAGTTTCATACGTTTATGACTTTCTGAGAAATAATTATATCATTGCACTCTCCTTCATCTCTAAAACACTATCTAGAAAATATTAAATTTTAGAATGCTTTCTGAAATATACTGACATATCCTTAATCCCACTTGCATACATTACATGCAAAATGTACTATAAAATGTGGGGAAATTATCATGCACTAATTTATTTTGTGCTTTAAGTTATTGGCCAATCCATGTAACAAATGTTTTAAGAGTCTTTCTTTTTTAAAAATTGTTAATGTTTATTTATATTTGAGAGAGAGAGAGGGCTCAAGTCGGGGAGGGACAGAGAGAGAGGGAGACACAGAATATGAAGCAGTCCCCAGGCTCTGAGCTGTCAGTGCAGAGGCCGACATGGGGCTGGAACCCACAAACCGTGAGATCATGACCTGAGTCAAAGTCGGACTTTTAAAGGACTGAGCCACCCAGGTGCCCTAAAGATATTTATTTTTACAAGTTAGCCAGTGTTTAACTGGCCTCCTCCTTTATTCAACCAGCACTTGTACTCATTATTATATATTGCCACCTAAACAGCTTTTTATATGTTAAATCTATTGTTTCAAATGAACATTTTTAGCTACTTTATGTTTGTATATATTGATAGAGGACAGTAAAGCTTTTGCAGGATTTCTATCTTATTTGAAAAACCATGATAGTTATTTGAATATATAATTGCAATTTTCATATTGCCCTTCATATATATTTTATATAAGAATGTGAAGATGGAAGAATTATATTACTGACATAAGTAATAAAAAGCAATTTTCTTGTACTTACTAAAATAGAACAAAGATGGAAATAATTAAGCCTGCCAAGTATAACATATTTTTAGGCTCAACTGGATACTTACTGAAGTTACACAAATGATAGGTATTTTTAACTATGAAGAAAAATGAGAAAAATTAAAGGCCATACATAAAATTCTGGTAATATATCAATAGAGATTATGTTTAAATATTGTTATATAACCTGGGAGAGAGAGAAAGAGAGAGAGAGAAAATGTGTGTGTGTGTGTGTGTGTGTTTTAAGACATTGGGAAATAGAATCCCAAATAGATAACTAAATCTAATATTCAACTTTTTCACATTAGCCTTCTTGTTCAATGTTAGGAAATATCATGGCATTAAGGTACTGAAACTTCAGTAAAGTTAATTTTAAAAACAGAACTGAATTATGTTTTTAAAAATGTATGATTTTATTTTCTGTTTTTCATTTTATCATTGTAAATTTCATAACCAGGCATTACAGAAATCTGTTTTATGAACTTTATACAAATTCTAAGGAAAAAACCCTCAGCTTTTGATTAATTAGTAAATAGGATACACTGCCATCGTAAATGTGCAGAGCTAAAATAAGTGATTACCTTTTCTCCTAGAAATGAGTGTGTTCAGTAAATACTTCAGAAGAGAAAACCTGTCCACATCATTTTGCTTTTCATTTCGAGCCAAGTTTTTTCAAGTAGGTTGTGTGTGTGTGTGTGTGTGTGTGTGTGTGTGTGCGCGCGCGCGCGCGTACCCATTCGTGCGTGCGTGTGGGTCTTACATTGGTTTTTGAGTTTTTCGCTCTCCAACTTAAACTTCAGGTCATTGATGATTGAATGCACATTTTTAATATATAATCAGCTTTATCTCTGTCCCATCATTCTGTTTAGTTCCTAACTGCATCCTCGTCTTCCAAGTTTTGAAGATAGCTTCTTTCTAAATGATTTTCATTTTTGTATCTGCTTATATTTCTTAACAGTGTTCCTTGTCACTTGATACTTGAACTTTGCTCTTTAAATTAGTTTTCACAACATCTTAATCATCTAAATTTTTATTCCTGTTGTCTTTGTTAATTTCATGGAGTTTTATGTTCTTCACATCAAAACCTGCCATATGATGCAGGTCTTTTAAATGTGTTTTAAGTTTTATTCAGCGTATTCACTGCCTTTCTTGCTGTTTCAATAATTAATCAAGTGATAAAGAATAATTGAGATGGCCTTTGTTTTTCTACTTCAGTTTCAATAAAATTCTCTTTTCTGATTTTTAGCCAATGATCTATTTCTTTCATATGTTTTCTCAGTCTGTACCACTGGATCTAACATTAGGTGCCAAACCTACAGGAATTATTTTAATATTCAAATGTCATACTGGGAAGAGATACATATAGGCACAAAATTAGATGCAGCAGTGAATCATAAAATATCTACTTTATTTGTAGCACATATCTTCAAATTTTATCTGTGCTTGCCATCTTTTTGTATTCAGGCAGTTATTTATGTGCCAGCAAATATATATTATGATATGCTATTCATCTGGAAAGTGTTTGGAAAAGACAACATTCCTTTTTGATGACATAAAAAACAATTTTTATAAAGCCCATTTTCATCAAGAACTGGTTTATTTTAATATGTGCATTTTATACTGAATGATTTTTATGTTTGCATGGGTAAAATAATTGTAAATATATCTTCTGTAGCCATATAGCTGTAACTCTTTCACTCCTGATGCCTTGGAAAATGTCTTTAAAAAAGAACTTAGAATTTTCTGCATTTTAATGAATCATTTCTTGTCAGACAAATACATGGTCATTATTTATTATGTTATAATAGCAGCATATGAGTTTACTAAGTAGAAAAGAAATACTTTGCCTAATCTTGACTGATAGCTCTATGAATCTTGAAGCAGTCTTGGAAGATGACACATTTCTTTTTTTTTTTTTTTTAATAGTTTATTGTCAAATTAGTTTCCACATAACACTCAGTGCTCATCCCCAGAAGTGTCCTCCTCCATGCCCATCCCCCCCTCCCCCCACTTCCATCAGTCCTCAGTTTTTGTCAGCATTCAAGAGTCTCTCATGGTTTGCCTCTCTCCCTTTCCCCCACCATTTCCGCCCTTCTTCTCCCCCTTGTTCCTCCGTCAAGTTCCTCCTAATCCTCCTATACGTGCAAACATATGGTATTTGTGAAGATGACACATTTCAAGCTCTAACCCATTGGTGGGTCTGCACTTAAATCAGGCATTGTCAGAGAAGATATTCATACACCATTCTAGGAAGCAGTAAACAAAATGATGTCTCCTCAAAGATGACTGCATTCTGATCCCTGCAAACTTTGAATGTGTTACCTTACGTGGCAAGTGGGACTTAAATTTTTAATGTTTATTTTTGAGATAGACAGAGAGACAGACAGTGAGCGGGAGAGGGGCAGAAAGAGAGGGAGACATAGAATCCGAAGCAAGCTCCAGTCTCTGAGCTGTCAGCACAGAGCCCAACATGGGGCTCAAACTCAGGAACTATGATAGCATGACCAGAGCCAAAGTTAGACGCTTAACCAATTGAGCTACCCAGGCACCCCAATCACTGGGTTCTTATATGGATAAGAGTAAGAGTCAGAGAATGAAATGTGACCAAGGAAGACGAAATCAGAGAGAAAAAAATGAATAATGAATTTTAAAATACTATACTATTGACTTTGAAAGTAGAGTTAAAAAGCTATGTTCTAAGGGAAGGAGTCAGTTTCTAGAAGTTGCAACATTCAAGGAAGTAGATTTTCCCATAGAACCTCCATAAATAAGAAACACAGCTTAGTGGACACCTTGATTTTGTTTTAGCTCCATTAAACCTATTTTGGACTCTGATCTCTAGACCTGCAAGACAATAAATTTGTGCTATTTTAAGCTACTAAGTTTGTGGTGACTTGTTCCAGCAGCAATAAGAAACTAATAACAACAGTCATTCACATAAAGGAGGATGAATTATAGGGGGGGAAAAGGCCAGCCAATCTTTAATTATGAAATAGATAAAGTTCATTCTTTCCTCCTCTCTAATGATAGATGAACCCTTTTTTGGAACCTTTCCTTCATGCCCCAGCACCAGCGTCTTATACAAACCACCTCTTTTCTTATGCTCCAACTTGCCTTGTCTGTTTTTAAGATCTTTCAGTTTCCCCACCATCTCCATTATACCTCTCCCCCATCACCATACTCTTTGTGTTTGATCTCTGTCCTTACAATTTATAAAGTAGCTATCTGATCTTGGTATCTTCAGGAGATATCTGTTGTTGTCTCTTTATATCTATTCTCTAACCTAAGAAAGATCATTCAAATCTACATGTAGAGAAGATTGTAATTCAAATCTACAAATAGAAAGGATTCAAATTCAAACCCCCTTAAAGAAAATTTAGGCCTTTCTGATCCTACTTCTATAATCCAACTTAACAGTAGTGCCAAACCATTAGAACTAATTAAAGAACGGGCTGGGAGGAATAACAATAGTTGACTGTTTGAAGCAACTGATGAAGATTTTTAAAGGAACAATTACAATAAATGTAAAAATTATTGGTGCAAGCCATAGAAATACAAAATGTAGAAGGAATGCCTAACTTTTTGTTTCAGATAATAACAAAAACAGTAATGGGACATAGAATATTCTAAGCCCACTGTTCTAAATAATATGTATGTATTTATTTAATGCTTGAAACTATTCTGTCTCCATTTAATACAAGAGGAAATGAAACAAAAAAAGAAGCAAGGTGATTTTTCCAAGGTCAGTGCAACTGGCAAGTTGTGATAGTATGTAATTAAGAAAAAAGTACTTACCATTTCTTTCATTTGTCCCCAATGTACATTTTAGTCCCTGCTATCTTCAGTCAGTGTCAAATAAAATAATCTTATATAAACCACTTTGGCCACTTATGCACAACATTATTGGTATCCACTTAAAAAACAATGTATGCCCTTGAAATAATCAAGTCAGGCTATTGTGGAGTTGAGCTTTCCTTCTGTCTGAAGATAGGAGACTCATACAAGACATGAGCATGTTAATACTGGAATAAACCATGCTTTAAATCAGTGATTCTTAAACTTGAAATATATTAAAATGATTGAGAAGGTTTGTAAAAGCAGAATTTTAGTCCATATCCCTGTAGAATCTGATTCAGTAGGTCTAGGGAGGGGCCAGATAATCTGCATTTCTAGAAGTTCCTGCTATGATGCAGCCCAGGGGCTATACTTTGAGAATTACTGCTTGAAATCTTTAAGCTATATTAAAACCATTCTGTGAAAGACATAGAATTTTTAAAATTTTTTCCTGGTTTCCATTTTAAAATGACACTAAATTAGGCCAACTAATACTACATTATGTTAGATTTGGACACATTAATCCCTATCAGAATATCAAGATTATAGATTCAACAATGGACTTCCTATTGTGAAAGATAAATGGCTACTTTCAAATGTCACTTGGTTAAGATATTGAAAATAAAAAAAGATGAATTTTTATAGACATTCTTCACCAATAATCATGATGCTGTTTCTTTGTCTAGATGTGTTTATCCTCCCTGACCTGATAGCCAAACTCTCAAGAATTATTTTTAATATTACTTTTTTCCAAGATATCTTCTCTGATACGCAATAAGCAGTTTTCATTTTCTGCCTTCTAACACATAAAATATAATTTTATTTATTCACTGACCAAGTTAGCTTAATTTGTTAATATGCACATTTATTTTCTTTTGTAAAATGTGATCTCTTATTTTTCCTTATAATTCCAGAAACTAGCTCAGGGCCAGACACATGGCAGGCACTAAATAAATGTTAGGTGATTGAATATTTGGGTTCGTCAATGATACATTGTGAGTTGCATTAACATCTGACCTCTACAAATACATACATACAGGTGGATAGGGGTGATATGGGAGTTCTCAGAGTGTTCTTTAATCAAGATCAAGACTACCATTCAATATTGTTTGCTCAAGAAACATTATCTCTTATTAATGGAGTTCTCACGATAGAACCAGAAGCCTAAGGAAGTTCACTGGTTCTTCTCAAACTACTTGCACACAAATGAAGGAATTTGGTAATATGAATATCTAAGCTAGTGCTCCTGGTGCTTGAAAACCTTTAGAGACTTATAAAACTTTATAGTTATTTGTAGGTTCCTTAGATGTGGGTTACTTCCAGAGAAGTAAGTCTTAGCTACAGTTACAAGGCTTTTGAGTGAATTGCTGGCATTTTAAAGTATAGTAATTATATTCTTATATTTATCATGGTTCATTTTGTTGCATTTAGGTCACTTTATCAGCTAATTTAGTTAGATTTATACTGGTTCAGAATTTAAGCAACACCTTTTAGATTAGGCTGAGCCTTGAAAAATTATTTCTGACAATGAGCACACTGACACAGTATGGGTATGCATAGATTTGTTTGCATTTAAGCACATTCACTGACAGCAGCAACTCTGGTTTTAAGCACATTTCAGTTCCTACAGTTGTGTTGATTGTTCAGATCAGCTTTTTGAGGTTCAGTTAGCAGGCCATAAGGTGTTTGTTTATAGGTGTTGATGAGGAACTTGGAAGAGGTAGTTGTAACCAACACAATGAAAATATTTAGCCTGTAGTTAACATGCACTGAATATATTAGAATATGTTGACTTACATAAGTGAGTTTTGCTGAATTATAATTATGCTGTGAGTATGTATCATTTCCAGCTTGGGCTGCTATAACAAAATACCACAGACTGGGTGGCTTAAACAACTGGCATTTATTTTCATAATTCTAGAGGCTGAAAATCTAAGATCAAAGTGCAGGCAAGATTCTGTTCTTGGTAAAGGTCCTCATCCTAACTTACAGACAGCTAACTCCTCACTGTATCCTCAAATGTAAGAGAGAAGAAACTCTAGTGTCTTTTCCTCTTCTTTTAAGGACCCTGATACCGTCATGGGAGCTTCACACTCCTGACGTCATCTTAACCTAATCATCTCCTTAAGGCCCTACCTCCTAATATCATCACATTGAATTAAGCCTTCAATATATGAAATTTGGAGAGGGGTCACAAGCATACAGGCCATAACACTCTGTGTTGAGAAGACACGGATTTGTTTTTTGAATTTGAAAAAAATAAGAGTGAAAAGAATTTCAAATATTCTTTCTCTTGATGTATGAAAATACCTAATACAATTATACACTATTTCAATATATTGAAGTATATTGAATACTGTTTCTTGCAAGAGAGTTACACTTATACAATACCCTTTTTATTATTCTGTGTTATTTGGAAATCCCTTGTTGTTCCAGGAGCTCAGTAAGAGTGGGCACAAAAGTAATGACAATTTTTATAATAATTGCTATAATAATGAGATAGTGAAAATTAACCACACAAATGATCCCTGTGGGTTATTTCTTAGTTCACCTCTCATGCAATATTATCTATTGGTAAATGCTTGTGGTAAGTAGGAAGGAGATAGAAATTTTAAATTTACACTATTAATCCATTAATTCATAAAACAAGAATGAAGTTTTCTGCTGTTTTTTCCAACCACCATTTAGTTATCATCATCATCTATGTATGATTTTAATATAATTTTAAATATTATTATTCCAAAATATTTATTATGTGACAGGCACTTTTATAAATGCTTTAATCCTAACAATGAATCCATCAAGTAGATGCTTTTATTATCTTCATTTTACAGAGGAGGAATATGGCATGTAAAGAGGTTAAATAATTTGCACAAAGTCACATAGATAGTGAGGGATTGAGCTGAATATGATCCCTGGTTATGTAACTCTGGAGCTCCGTGAATCAGAAGGATTTACAGCTGTCTGTGAGTGAAGTACTTGACCAAGTGAACATTTCTACTGTGTTTAACCTCATGACATTTGGAAGCACCCATGTATCTTTAAGACCTATTTCTATTGGTCTTTTTGTGGAGAGGGTGAGTATGGCACTGGACCAAAATATGTCCTGCAGTAAGCTAGATCCATTGATCTTTATTTTGCTACATGGTATGATACAAAAAGGAAAAGCTATAAAACAACTAATTTCACATCTCTTGAATTTTCTATTTTGAAGGATAAATGACCTTCTACTTTGATAGAGTTTTGAGTCCTATAATTTTTTTAAGTTTATTTATTTTTGAGAGAGAGAAAGAACACAAGTTTAAGGAGGGGCAGAGAGAGAGGAGACAGAGAATCCTACACAGGCTCCTCATGCTGACAATGCAGAGACTGATGCAGGGTTCAAGCTTAGGATCGGTGAGATCCTGACCTCAGAAGAAATCCAGGTGTTTAACTGACTGAACCACCCAGGCACCCCTGAGCCCTATCATTTCTTAGTCCAACAATTACCTTTTATTAATTATATTGAAAAACTAACTTTGAGAGTACTTCTTTGGTTACCATGTGACCATCTATCTCGTATCCTCAAAACAAGAATATGGATTTCCTATCCTTTTTCAAGCTTTTCACATTTCTTCGTTTACTGTGTTGCTGTCATCTCTGTCCAGTTTTCTACCATCATTACTCTTAATGAGGCAGCATCTCTTATATACAATGCTTGGTGCTGTATCTACATATTCTTGGGAATTTTCTTTAACCCCTTTTCCATGTAGTTGCCTATTCACTTATTTCTGAAATTGTTATTGCAAGGCAGATGCCATTTTGTATGAGAATGACTTTAAATTTGTTTCATTCATTCTCTGAGCTTCAGAATTCTTTCTCCCTTTAACATTAAGTGAGGCTTAGCATGCTGATTGAACAAGTGAATTATCTACCTAAATGTGAGAGACAGATGTTATAAATAATTTAAATCTACAGATAATGGCCCACATTTATTTCAACTAATTACTTTCTGCTGCACCTTTTTAGTAGTCCTGTGACTATTTAGTCAATTGACTAAATTTTGTTTAAAAAAATGTTTTTCAATGTTCATTTATTTTTGAGAGACAGAGACAGATCTGACTAGGAAAGGGGCAGAGAGAAAGGCACACTTTAGGTGTCCTTGAAATGTAGGATTCTTAATTGTCACATGTCTTTCTGGGAAGAGACTCTGATGCAAAGAATGAGAACCTACAAAACAATTGAAATACATTTAAGACCTACTAAATGGAGTACTGGGGAGACCACGGAAATTCTCATTTGTTCTCGTAAATTGGGACAACCGCTTGATGTTATCTATAAAGCTGAAGATGTACAAATCGTATAAACTAGCAATTCCACTTCTAGTTGGGCACCATAGAGACTTAAATTCATGTGTACAATGAGGTGTGTGCTAGAATATTCTTTTTTCAATGTTTATTTATTTTTGAGAACAGAGAGAGACAGAGCATGAGTGGAGGAGGGGCAGAAAGAGAGAGAGAGAAACACACATGCACACACACACAGAATCTGAAGAACCAGGCTTCGGGCTCTGAGGTGTCAGCACAGACACCGATGCAGGGCTCTGTATCATGAACCATGAGATCATGACCTGAGCCAAAGTTGGACGCTCAACTGAGCCACCCAGGCACCCCATAGAAAATTCTTAACTGTGTAGTGTGTATAGGAGAAAAAATGGGAACATGTAAGGGTCCGTCTCTAGCTACCCAGGTGAGTTATAGTATTTTCATACAATGACAGTGAAAATGTTTAAAGTACATTTTTTTGGAATTAGCATGGATGAATCTCATAAACAAGATTGAAAGAAAAACTACATATGCAGAAGAATGCATGGAATATGATATATTTACATAATGTTTTATATCAAAGCAGTATTATAAAGATATATAGTATAGATGTGTATTATATATGCATAAAAAGATAAATTCATAATGCAAATAATTAATATCAAATTCTGCAAATAATATCAAATTCAGGATAGATGTCTTTGGTGGGGAAGCAGGAGTATGATCATGGAACCAGTAATGTCTTATTTCTTAAGGTGGTGTTTATCATATAATTCTTGTAAACCTTTGGTCTATCTAAAACATTTATTATAATAGTTTTGTGCAAGATGTCAATTATAAAAATACAATAAAAAATAAGAGCTTGTGACTTGCTAATTATTCCTGGTCTCCATTGTATTATGTCATCATTGCCCTAAAAATTATACCTTCAAAAATATATTATTTTTAATTTGAAAATTTAAAAATTCCATTTTATACTTGGCAAGATTTTGGTATCAAATTTTAGGAGTCATGTAATTTTTCACACCTAGTAACCTATCTCTTAACTTCTTTCAACCTAATTATTAAACAGCAGGAGGTGTCCACCTGTGATATTGAATGGCATACCGTAGTAGGGAAGGAGTTTAAATATTTGACCATGTGAGTGATGTCTGACATATTGTAATTATTGAAGAGCTGAACTTAGAGAACTAAAATGATAAAAATTACTTTCATTTTAGTGTCAGTCTTTAATATACATTAATATTGCACAATGACTGTTTCATGTTATGAGAAAATTCTCTTCCTTGAGTTGCATTCCAGCTACAGCTTTGACTTACTCATTGTCACACAGGGCTCTCAGGCACCAGTAAAGAATTAACTGCAATAATATCATCAGATGTTCCTACCTTCTCCTTCTAGTGGTCTCCTACTTTTCCTTTGACTTGTTTGGCTAATTTAAAAATAAAATCATCCAAGTGTTCCTTTTTAAAAATCTTTTAGGAAACAACAGGTTATAATACATTATTTTAAAATGTTACCTAACAGAAAGAGATAAAGAAATTAACATTCAAAATGTTAAACTCTTTTGGGATGCCTGGGTGGCTCAATCAGTTAAGTGTCGAGTTTTGGCCCAGGTCATGATCTCACAGCTCATGGGTTCAAGCCCCACATCGAGCTCTGTGCTCACAGCTCAGAGCCTGGATCCTACTTCAGATTCTGTATCTCCCTCTCTCTCTGCCTCTTCCCCACTCGTGCTCTGTCTCTCTCAAAAATAAATAAACCTTAAAAAAATTAAAAAATAAAATGTTTTTTTATTAAACATGACTTGCTTTTCCTTTATTGCTTTTGACTTTTAGCATCAAGTACAGAAAACGTTCTGACAAAATAGGCTGACCCTTTGATTACTGTAAGTCTCCTTGAACTGGTTATCTCTGGAGAGCTGGTTATTTTTTCCATCTCTTTCCCACCACGAGTAGGTTTTGTATATCACAGATGGTGTTCAAACTAAACAGAAATCAATTCTGACTGCCTTTTCTAGTGGTTAGAGCCCTACTAGTTATTACTTCATCCAAAAGAAGAACAATAAAAAAATTTCCCCATGTGGGGAAAGCAAAAAAACAAAACAAAACAAAAAAAAAAAACAGTGACAAAAGATCAATCCTAACAATCCTTAAGTCCATTATTTTATTTTCTCATTTTCCATTTTATAATAAACAATACTTAAATGTGTACTGCTGAGTGATATCTAAGAGCTAGTGTTTCTGTTATGTCAGCTTGTCTGTAGCTGTTAGGGCTCTGATGGCTTGATTACCCTTTATCTTGGAGACGTCTTTCTACATTTTACTGACAGCTATTCATTCATTCATGCATGCATGTTGTCACTCATTTCATAAACATTTTTAAACATCTATGTGTCTTGTACTCGTTGTGGGGTTGGGGAATAAACAAGTTCATAATAGGAATTGTTCTAATGGAAGCATTGATACAATGCTATGTGAAGACTTGAGGTTAATTATTGCCTATCTTTGTATATTCAAGAATTTACATATTTTATATATTGCTTTCAATTTTATGTTTTCTGACTTTTACTCTTCAAAATATTATAAACATTAAGCTTGAATCTCCATTTTCTTCTATCTTCCCCCGTCCCCAACTCTTTTTTTAAATTTCTTTTTAATGTTTATTTAATTTTGAGAGAACACTAGTGGTGGAGGGAAAGAGAGAGAGGGGTCAGAGGGTCTGAAGCAGGCTATAAGCTGATAGCACATAGCCCATTGCAAGGCTTGAACTTAAACCACGAAATCATGACTTAAGCCAAAGTTGGAAGCTAAACTGACTGAGCTACCCAGGCACTCTCCACCCAAGTCTTTGATTAGAACCAGGACTATAGATTATAGGAAGAATTGTACAAAATTATTTTTTTAGTTTTATTTATTTACTTCAAAAGTACGACCACAAGGTGTGGAGGGGCAGAGAGAGAATCTGAAGCAGGTTCACACTGTCAGCACAGAGCTGGATGCAGGGCTCAATCTCATGAACCAATCTCATGAACTTGATCATGACCCCAGACAAGATCAAGAGTTGGTTGCCTAACCAACTGAGACACACAGACACCCTGCAAATTATTATTTTAGTATGTATGTTTATATAACCTCAAGTATACAAAGACTAAACCTTTTCACTAACTGAATTTTTAAAAATTCTTTTTCAGTATGTTAACTATGAGTAATTAATACTAGTATGGCTGTCCCATGAGGCCATATGTGAATAACTGATTAGTAGAATATGCACCCACTCAGTAAGCATTGACGGTCTTCTGTGTTATGTGCCAAGCACCATTCTGGGTCCAAAGTGGAAGTTGAGAAGACTATAGAGATAAGTAAATATAATCTTGCCCACAAGGACAAGATAAACATAAATACACATCAATATGAAATGTGTTTTAATTGAACACAATCCCTTGTAGTGTTAACTTAATGTTTCTCCATTTGTCTTTTAACTGTTCCCTTTGTTAATATCTTTTTTTTTCCCCTCTGATCAGAGTGTATCTATCTGTTCTTACCCAAAGTGGATTAAAGCATCAAAGTAAATTGCTGATTCTAGGTCAGTGAGCATTAATGCTCCACATATCAAAAACTCTCTTTATTTTGCAATATGAGTTGTTGACCCTGTGATGAATTCTCTTTCTTTCATTAATTTTGTGCTCTGGTAGGCAATTTTGAGCCATAATACCTGACTGCAATAATGAAATGATGATGCTGGACCTAAGCACAAAGGAACAAAGGGAAAATATTGGGCATGATCATAAAATGAAAATTTTATAGCAATTCCAGGCAAATTCATATAGTTGTTTAAACAAAACTAATGTAATCAAGTGATTAGGGAATGGTACCAGTCCTTTGCTTTTATGGAGGACATCATAAACTCATTGTAGCTTAGAGTTTCATCAATAGTTGTATGAGTGGTAACCTAGAACATGCTGGTCATGGGAATGCTATGATTTGGGAAAGTTTTGAAAAAACAGAGGGGCAATTGTCAAAGACAATGTCAGGGATTTATTTCCATGGGACCCCTACAATACTAACCCTAGAAAGCATACCCTGAATCAAACTATGTATGCTCTATGGGTGTAGATAAAAGAGGGATTGGGGGCGTGTGGGTAGCTCAGTCAGTTAAGCGTCCAACTTCAGCTCAGGTCATGATCTCACGGTTTGTGGGTTCGAGCCCTGCATGGACTCTCTGCTGGCAGCTAGCTCAGAGCCTAGAGCCTGTTTCAGATTCTGTATCTCCCTCTCTCTCTGACCCTCCTCTGCTCATGCTTTCTCTCTCTTAGAAATAAATAAAATATTTTAAAAAATTTAAAAAAGAAAAAAGAGAGATCTAACTCTAGTGGGAGAATAAGAAAAAGCTTCATTAAACGGTAAGTCTTGGATGAGTTCCAAAAGATAGATATAGTCAGTGCATTTTAATTTTACTTTACAGTAAGCATTATTTTCAGGAGATGCTGTATAAGGTTAAACCTTTTATGTAACAAGTATCTTCATTGATTTCTTGAAGTAGACGGAAAACACAAGACTATTTTGATCCCCACCTATTAGAGTCTGCTTGAAGTAAGCAGGACAGTTCTCATTCATTTCTATGGAAAAGATGGGAGTCAGAACATGCTGATGGAAAGCTTCTTCTTCAGCAGTATAATTGAGCTGTTGTGTAATTGGTGGTCTGCTAAATAAACACATTTATTTCCATGAAAATGAATTTTAAAAATAATTTTTAAAATAGACTGACAGTGGCAGTAAGTTATATAATTGATTATTTGGTAATAAATCTTGACTTTTTCATATTTTAATTTCTCTTATATTAACCATAAAATAGGTAAAAATATTGCTAAGTATATATAAATAAAAATATTGCTAAATAAGTGTGTGTGTGTGTGTGTGTGTGTGTGTGTGTGTGTACACAATGATAATACATCAGTCTTTGCCATAGTATTCCTAGAAATTATTGCCAGGGGTGTACTCCATCTTTTGGCAAGATGCATTTCAAAGAAAAAAAAATCTCAGAACTATTATATTTGTATTTGTAAATAAATATAAAACTACTTTCTAAACAGTGATTCATTTAACAAAGCTATAGCTTTACTATCAGAAAATTAAACTTAGGGTTGCCTGGGTAGCTCAGTCAGTTAAGCATCTGACTTTGGCTCAGGTCATGATCTCATGATTTGTGAGTTCGATCCCCGAGTAGGGATCTGTGCTGACAGCTAGCTCAGAGCCTGGAGCCTGCTTCAGATTCTATATCTCCTTCTCTCTCTGACCCTCCCCTGCTCATGCTATCTCTTTCTCTCACTCAGAAATAAATAAAGCATTGGGGCGCCTGGGTGGCTCAGTCGGTTAAGCGTCTGACTTCGGCTCAGGTCATGATCTCGCAGTTCGTGGGTTTGAGGCCCGCGTCGGGCTCTGTGCTGACTGCCAGCTCAGAGCCTGGAGCCTGTTTCAGAGTCTGTGTCTCCCTCTCTCTCTGACCCTCCCCTGCTCACACTGTCTCTATCTCTCTCTCAAAAATAAAAATAAAATATTTAAAAAAATAAATAAAGAGCTGTTTAAAAAAAAAAGAAATAAATAAAGCATTAAAAAACTTTTTTAAAAAGAAAATTAAACTTAAAGGGGTGTCTGGTGGCTCAGTTGGTTGAGCATCCAACTCTTGATTTTGTCGGGTCACTATCCCAGGGTCATGGAATTGAGGCCCACATTGGGCCTCATGGAGACTGTTTAAGATTCTCTCTCTTCTATTCCCTCTCTCCCTTGCCTGCGCTCTTTCTCTCTAAAAAATAATAATAATTTTAAAAATATTTTTAAAAAGAAAATTAAGCTTNTCAGAGGGATGATTTTTAAAATAATGGAAATCCTAATTCCTGGGTTTTCATTGGGATTATATTCTCTATGGCACCATTTATATAGATCCTAACCAACGTAAACTCCCCAGATCCATGTTTTTTGTTTACTGAAATAATGTGCTTATCAACATAGATATAATATTTAATACCATCAAAGATTAAAGTAGTTTGGAAGTGTTTGGAAGTGTTCTTGGTAATATCAAATATTAAAGTAGTTTGGAAGTGTTTGTAAGTAGTTTGGAATTATTCTTGATAATATCAATCAGTTTAAGATTTCAGTTATAGCCAATATAGAATTTTTTTTTAAATTATGCATTTTAGAACAGAAAGAGACCTGGGAGATTATGTAGTTTATATCACTTTTGAGAGATATATGTGGCTTAAAAAGACCAAGAGACATTTTTGAAGTTAAGCATATATTACTGGATTTGAAATAATGAGAATACTACTCTATTTAGATTTTTGATGCTTTGAAAGTCACCTGACTTTTGTGAACTTTATATTTTCCATCTACAAAATGTCAGGGATGCATGTTTAAGCATATTTAGCAGAACAACAATTGGATTAAATGTCAGAAGCCCTAGGTAGATTCCTGCCCTACCACTCATTAGTTATTTGTCCTTTGTCAAATTATTTATTGCCTCTGAGCCTTGGTTTCCTTATTGTAAAATGGGACACATAAACTTGCCGAACAGTGTTAAGTAATGCAGATGTAATAATCGATGTTAAAGTGTTAACGTTACAGGCTTTTTCCCCCCTCAATGAGATCACAGCATTTCTTCTACATGGCCTCTTAAGCTTGTGTAATAGTTGGAAGAGGAGGTAATAGCCACTCTAACAGTAGCCCTAATTTCAGGCCAAAAAGATGATGGTCTCTATGAATACCTTCCATAGACATTGCCTCATGAAATACTATTATAGCCTTCTTGCTCTGACATAGGGGATAGATAAGAAACAATCTTGCCATTATCCCCTCTTCTCTCTTTTCTTTCAGTATCAATCTCTCTTCTGTCGTTATCCTGTTCTACTGTATGCCACTTACGTCAAGTATTATGAACAAAGTCTCCAGAAGTACTTCATGGGGGTGGGGCAAGGGAGAAACTCCATTGACCATGACTTGGCTTGGGGAGACTTTTGGAATCTGCTGTTTTATCAGTGTGCTGCTTTGAATCACAAAATTGATCTGCTGTTCCTATTTTTCCAGATAGAAAGTTAAAGGAACATTGAAAAAAATTTACTTAGAATACCAAAGATAGGGGTGCCTGGGTGGCTCAGTTGGTTAAGCATCTGACTCTTGATTTCATGTCAGCTCATGATTTCACAGTTCATAGGGTACAAGCCCCATGTCTGGCTCCATGCTGACAGCGTGGAGCCTGCTTGGAATTCTCTCTCTCCCTCTCTGTCTGCCCCTCCCCTGCTTGTGCTTTCTCTCTCTCTCTCTCTCTTTCTCTCTCTTTCTTTCTTTCTCTCTCAAAAATTCTCTCTCTCTCAAAAATAAATAAATAAACATAAAACAATTTTTTAGAAAGAAAAACAAAGATAGAAAATTATTAAATAAAAACATTAATGACTATTTCATAAGAACCAGATGTGGTAAACATGACACAGTTAGAACTTTTCAAAGAGAAAAATGCTTAATTTGTGTATAAACTATTACCCCTTAGTTCAAAGCATATATATTATATGTATAGTCTCATGGGATTGCAAAATAAATCCTATATGTATATGTGTATTGGTGTGTATAACCTTAATACAGAAGAACATCGTTATAACGAACTTTAAAATATTGAGCAAAAAATTCATTACCTCACATTTTAGAAGCAGATGTTATTTTGAAAAAAAATGATATTTTAAAGCTAAGACTTTTAATTAAATGATTTTTACATTGGAACCAAAGTTAACAGGTTGAATGAAATTTTGCTTATGGCATCTGTTGCCATTTTTAGCAGGTGATTAGTCATTTTCTTTTTCTGCACATATCTGACAGAAACTCAAACAGAAATGAATCATAGTTTCAAGCTGTTGCTCACCTCATCCTCACCAAAAAGGAGAGCCTGGAAATCATCCCAACAAATCCAAGAACTAAATTCTGAAAATGCCTTAAGGGGCTTGACAGAAGTATTTAGCAATTTGAAAATTATAGCAATCTGTCACATCAAGTTTTAGTGGAAGGTAGCCTATAGCAACTTAGAAATGATGTGGCAGGAAAAAAAAAAATCCAAGTGAAAAACTCTTTGAATATTTTAAAACATATTTGCCCCTATAACTATTGAGTTGGAATTGGGTTTACTTTTACATAGGTGGACTCATTATTAATAAGAATTTATTATGCAGATTTTGGGTGAGTTTTTTTTAACCAGAAAATTAATAATTGTGATTTAGTCAATGTGTATTCACAATATAATTATTGTATATGCTTTCAAAAATCTTGTTTAGTTTAAGTTGTTCTGATTTTTTTAAATTTTTTTTTATAGTTTATTTATTTTTGAGACAGAGACAGAGCATGAGTGGGGGAGGGGCAGAGAGAGGGAGACACAGAATCTGAAACAGGCTCCAGGCTCTGAGCTGTCAGCACAGAGCCCGATGCGGGGCTCGAACCCATGAACCATGAGATATGACCTGAGCCAAAGTCGGATGCTTAACCAACTGAGCCACCCAGGCGTCCCCTAAGTTGTTTTGATATTTTTCTATTTACAGGACCACATCCTTGTAACTCTGAGATAATTATAATATTAAGAACATATAATTAATTACCTAACAGTGAAGTTTTTCCTTCAACCATGCCCATATGGGGAACAGATTTAAAATTAAAGAAGTTGTTATAGTATCAGAGTAAAGCTTAGTTGGAATCACCATTTAAACAATGTAGTATTTTTCTCTTAGTTTTTGAGTTAAGTGGAACTTTGGTCTCTAGTTTCTGTTTAAGACTCTGTAATTCCCAAACATAAATGATCATATACTAATTTAAAATTTCTTCTTTGGTATACAGTTACACCATATATGTGGACAGGTTAATGCTGCATGGGATATTGATTTATGCTAGTAATGGTGTTTAATTTGAATAATAATTACAGAAGAGAGTCAGATGATATTTCCCTTTCACTCATTATTTAGTTAAAATATATTTTGGAGAACTTACTGGGTGCAAGGTGCTATTCTAGTTGCTGGTAGGGAGAGGGGCAGTAAATAAAACAACTCCCTGATTTCATAGCACTGTCATTCTAGTAGAAGACAGACAATAAATAAATAAATGAGTAAATATGTCAGATGGTAAAAAGTTATGCAAAAGACAAGTTAAGAAAAAAGTCAAACAGGCACTTTGGGATGCTCAGGTTGGTGAGGGAAGTGTGGGATCATTTTTCACACAAGATGGTATGTGAAGGCCCAAATGATAGATGATATTTTAACATAGACTAAATAATAACTGAAGAGTATTTCAAACAATGCCCTGGGCTGGGAGCATATTTCATGTGTTAAAGAAATGGCAGAGTTCTGAGTGGTGTCATGTAAGCGTGCAGGTGAGGAAGTCAAAGAGGTAAAAAGGACGGAAAATACAGACATTTGGAGGACTTGTACTTTAACTTTGAATGAAAGGAGCATCTATTAGATAGTTTGGGAGAGAGTGATGTGATAGGTTTTAAGAATGTTATTCTGGCTACTTATTAGAGAAGAGACTAGCTGGTCAAGGAGAATAGCAGCAAAGAGAGAAATTATAAGGCTGTCATAAGAATCCAGGTGCAAGATACCAGTGTCAAAGCAACTGGGAGGATGGAATGCCTACAAATCCAAACTGGCAAAGTCTGTGGAAAGAGTATGTTTGCATAAGAGATGCTTGTTCAGGATTTCTGGACATACTGATTCCCAGACCCTTGTGTTATAAAGATGTCTCTCAGTTTGGAATATTGAGCATGAAGTTGGATATTTGCATCTCAAGTTTATGAGAGAAATTTCAAAAAGAGATACAAATTTAGAAACGAACAACATATTCTTGGCTCATGATCCATCCATGAGCCTGGATAATATCACCTAGGCAGTGGGTATGAAAAATACCTGAGGATGGCATCATGGAGAACCCCATCATTCACGGATTGAGGAGATGAATGAAGAAGCTTGCAGATGAAATGGTGACTTCTAAGGTGGTCTTCTTTCTTGTTTAATTTTCTTTCTTTTAAGAAAACATTTCTGGGAGAAAGTTTGTTTTGCTGTACATTTTAATTTATTTTAATGTTTATTTATTTTGAGAGAGAGAGCATATGAGTGGGGGAAGGGAGGGGAGGCTTCATTTCTAGCAAGGGTATGAGAAACTTTATATTCAATGTAAGTTTTTAACTTTAGCTAATAGTTTACCTAGTTCGAGATCTTGAATGATGTGTAATTTTGAAAAGTGAAGTCATTTTTATACCTTATACTTTTTAAATACACTTTTATAGTTTAGTGTACTTTTCTTATATATCACTTCATATCTGGTAACCCTTATCTGTAATGAAAGTATGTAGACTTGTATGGTATTTCATGTAATAGTCTCCCCAAATTTGCAACTAAAACATAAAATCAGATATGTTAGTTATATACATATAAGTAAGTTCACATATATACACATATATGAAGTATATTTGTATATGCATAGGATTTGTATACTCCTATAATTCCCTAATATAATCAGAAACATTTTCCCATGCTGAGTTCCTTCTTTCCTTTGCCTCTGTGTGTCAGTATTGNTGAAGGAGGGGAAAAAATTAAACAAAAGGACTTCCCAGCTCTCTAGACTGGAACTTTTGGTCATACTGACAGGAAACCTGCTTTTAACCTAGAGTATTCCCAGGTTTTATTAAATTTCAAGAGCCAATTCTTTTTTCTCCCAAACTCCAGAAATTTTCATAAGGTCACCATTGTTTTTTGCATAAAAAAATACAGTGAGCTTTAGTAATTAGGTAGTATCCAGATGTAAACCTTAGGCAAACTGATTTATGCATCTCAAAAATAGGATCTATTTGTTTTATCATTGGAAGCTCAGAACTGAGATTAATTGTAATTCAGCGCATATTTACATCTGGACATCCTAGATTTACATTTTAAGGACTCATCCAACAAATAGTTTTAGGCTAAGCATCACGTCAGATACTATACAGTAGTTTTGTCTTTGAAATGGGATTTGCATGGGTCAGCAGGACGTCCTAATATTCATTTTTAGGTCTGAAGATAAAAAGTGGAGATGCCTGCTGCCAAAAGAACAGAGAACTTTCTCTGAGGCCTCTTTTGAATGACATGGAAGGTGGAAGAGTGCCCATTTCAAGTGTGGCTTTTCTCTCTGGGGTTACACTTCATCTAGCAGGAGACAAGTTGAACTGTAGCTAGAAATGTCTGAAGAAAAAGCAGGTTATATTTTCAACATCTTGTTATATGTTTTTAGGAGTCACCTATAATCCTGATCTCTGTGTTGCATTTAAATGTGAGTTAAGTATTTTCTTTGTGAAGTTTTGCAGGACAGGAAAAGAAATTGCTCCTTAGCAGAGACTCTCTTAAGCAAAACAATGTATCTTAATTGGCTAGCAGCTTTACAACTGAAAGCTTTTTGAATAAAGTTTCTCTTTTTGTGGGATAAAACTGGTCAATAATCTTTTTAAAAATATTTTAGTGTATATTGCTATGCCAACACTTATAAAATCCTATAAGCTTGTATATTTATTTTCCATTTTAATTGATTTTCCCCACTTTCTGTCTTTAGCCATGTATTTTCTGATAAACTAACTTAAAAAAGTATTTTAAGATCAAATTATTCAATGCATAATCAAAATTTATTATATAAAATTAGCATGTGCTCACTGCCAAAAATTTAAACATTATGAAATGAAAGAAACATAATAACTCACGATCCTTCAGTTCAGATTAGCCGCCCCTAAATTTACATTTTGAAGTATTTCCATTTAATCATTCTCTACTAATCACATGTGTTTATGCCCACATATAAGTGAAAGAAAGTGAAGTAATTTTCACTTAACATTTCATTTTCTATAGTGATATGACTTTATATTGATAGCATAATTCCCTATCATGTGATTTCATTATTGTTTAATTTCCTCCCTATTTTTGGATGTTTTTGTTTGTCATGTTAATTATCATAACACTACAGTGAACATCTTTGTCTACTTTCCACTTTTTTGGCATAAAAATGCAATAGCTAATCAAAGAATATACATCATTTTTATTACACTTGATGAATAAAGCCAAATTGCTCTGAAAATAGATTATATTAATTTCTATCACCTGTATTGTTTGAGGGTCCCAGTTCTACAGATTCCCCATAAGTAACTTCTTAAAAGATGTCCCCCTCTTCCCCACAAGGTTTTGGGTACTTTCAAATGTCATGCAGTTTATTCTCACAACATTCTTACAAAATCAATACTGTTTTCTCATATTTTATCTTATATAAATACTTTTCTTGTATTTTTATCTTAATTGTGTATTTGCAAAACTAGTACGTATTTAACAAAAATGATGTTATATTTTCAAATGATTTTTTTGTACTTCCTGATTACCACCTTGTGCTTTTTTTGCTCTCTCTTTGGAGGAGTTCATTCAGATACTGGGGAGAGAATTACAATATTTTTATTTGGGGAATATGCTTATTTACATCCTCCATCTTTTCCTTTTTTCTGATACTTTAAATGCAGTCAATCTTAGAGTGATGTAAGGAGGTACGCCTTGCTAGTACATCTTGACACAGTGTTTTACTTCCATCTAAATTTTTCATGCTGTGCTAGTTGTTACATTTAAATATAACATGTAAGTAATGTTTGAAAGTTTCCAAGGGCAGGGGTTGTGTGCCTATTTCACTATAGTAACTCCATCTGCTCACACAAGCGACAAGCATGCTGTAAGCATCCGGTAGTTATTTAAATGAATGGATGAATGAATGAATGTTCAGTTAGGGCTACCACTTGCATTCAAAGATCCACAATCACAGATGGCCCTGCCTTTCTCCTGGGCTTTCACTTTACTCTAAGAAGTTCACTATCTCCTCTTTTAGCTTTACTCTCAGCTGATGTGCATACTGTATTATTTCTCTGGCTGAGGTAATTGATTGATGCACTGCTTTAGCACTATAGTCTGTACATCTTGTTCTATGTCTGGAGGTGAAAAAAAAACCTATTTTTCCCTTAGTCCACTAGAAGCAAGGTTGCCATTCTCAGTAGACTGTAAGAAAAATAACATAAGTTAAGTTAAAAGTGAATGTGTAAGCATGGATGTGGATAAGTTTTGCACCACTGTTTTCTGAAGTCTAGCTGCACATTGGCTTAGAGACTGTTTTTGTCCTGCTTGAAGGCTTTCAGCATTCTTCCCACCCTCCCCAAACTCTATCACCATTAATTTGTTTGAAACCAGCTATATTCAGCTGGTTTTATTTTTGCTTAAGCTTAGTTTTGTAATTTATTATTTTAAATGAATCAGTGGGCTTTGAATCTTGGAAAAGGTTATTGCTCTAGTGTGCCACAACTGTGAACTGATTTTAGCCTGAGGAATGCTGCTAGTTCCTAATTTATTTTCAGAAACATGATGACTGACATATCATGAGTCCAATAAGATGAAATCTTCGCAGTCACCTAGTTAACCAATTTTTCTTTTTCATTTAAGCAATACCATTCTCTTTTTAAGTGAAAGATGTAGACCATAACATATTTTGTATACCAACAGTAAATATATAGAGCAACAGAGATTATTTTCCTGTAATTTATAAGAGGAAATGATTTCCCTAAATTACATGAGGAGAATAAAAGGAAGCTCACTGCCTAAAACTGCATATTCCAAACATTTATATCAAACATGTCTTCTTAGCTATATCAGGAGTATTCTCATGATAATCAATTTCTGAAACCCTGGATTCAGTCTCTTCCTCCTTTTCCACTGCCTCTATTAACAATGGTAATAATGACTTTCCCACTAATGGAAGTCAGAAGGAGCTAGTATTAAATTTAACCTACATCCAATGAGTTACCACATTTAATGACTTTGATTGCCTTAATGAATTTCATTGTATTTCTTTCTACCATATTTTTTTGTTATTGCCATAATTCAGGCACTCACCATCTTATCCAAATTACTAAAGAGAACTTTTTTCCTTCAAACTTATCTACACACTGTTCCTTTTCTTAAAATACAAAAAAGGTCATTACTCTGAAATGTTCCCATTACCTCTAAATAGGCAAATTTATATTCTGAACTACTTAGCAAGACTTCTTCAGCCTGATTTCTCACCAGATCTCCTCACCCCTACTTGAATTACATCATGCTAATACTTCGTTCTTAACTCTTACTGGCTTCTAATATCCTTCTTCATGGTCTTTCCCAGGCCAGCTTCTACTAATGTTTTAAAACAGCACAGATATCATTTCCTCCGTATGGAAAGCCATTTGAAACCTCTCATCCACTCCCAGTCAGAATTAGGTAAACTCCCGCTGTGCTCTCATAACACTCTGTTTTTTTTTTTTCTCCTTTCTTTCTAGTAACATGTTTTGATTTCTTTCGGAATGTCTAGAATATAAACACCTTGAGCACTGGGGACCACATCTTTAATCTGTAGATCTCTAGTGCATGTCTTTACTCCACCCTAGGATGCATGTGCCCCTTACCAACATTTTGAAAGCAATGACTACCCAAACAGACCACTGACTGAGAAATAATCTATCATAGTTGATAACAATTAAATATTACTGTATGCGTTGTTATGTATATGGTGTACTATAGTGAATGTATTGAAAATATGGCACCCAGTTTACTATTGATTTTCAGGTTCTGTCTATCCCTTTTACAAACAAATCAATCAAATGTCAACTAGAAGAGAACTTTCTGTCCAAAGTCAATGAAAACCTGTGCTAAAAACAAGAGAAATCTGAAACTAAAAATGAGAAAGAAGAGGTAAATCCAAGTTGTACAGTTATTCCTCCATGGGGGGAACATTTCACAATTTATGATCCAATAGGTTTTGTTCAGTGATTCATGAATTGGACAGCATCCATTGTAGCAGAAAGGAGTTCTGAAGAGCTATACAAGGCAAAGGATTTGTACAGACCAAATTGAGCAGGAACAGGGAAGTTACAGGAGCATTTGCTGATTGATTAAAGCTGAAGTACCTTCCTTTATATGCAGTGAAAAGAAGTCTTAGGGCTGGGTCAGGTAACATATGCTGAGCAGGCCAGCACTGATTGGTTCACCTAGGCCTTCCTTTCCTGGGACAAGTGAACACAGAAACTTTGAGTTCTGGTTTGCTGATATGGGAGTCAGCATTAGTGACTTTATCTTGAGCCTAATCTGGTTACTGTACCAGTATGCTCACACTATAACTTGTAAGGCTCTCCCCACCCTACCTTCAGTAGCTAGATGTGTCCCAGCCATTTAATGATTTAAGTGTTTATCAAGTTTATTAAGTAATATGGTTTTTCTATGGCAAATAGTGTTAAAACCTCAGAGTGTTTCTTATTTTAATATTAATCATTCTACACACAATGAGTTCTACATACCATCCATACAGAATAATTTAACTTTCCTTTTTAGCTTAAGATTCTCTATGTAGAAAATAAAACCTTTCTTTTAATAAAGCTTGAAAGTAAATCTAAATCATTTCAGACATTACATTTTTTTCATTAGAGTATCTTTAAAAACAGAACTCTGCTTTTTTTCTAATTCTTCTTTAAATAACCATATTATTTTAAATTTGTTCTTTAATTTACTTTTGTATGCTTCCTACCATCTGTTGTGTGTCTCCTTCTCACTTAAGCATCATTGCTTTACATAGCTAGCTAGTTATTCAATTAAAGGTGCTTATTTAAAAATTTTTTTCTGCAAAACTATTGCTAAAGGGAATGATGGCAGAGTGGATGCTTTAGAGGGTGTAGAGGGCTAAATAGACTTATTAATCTAATTTTCTTCAGAAAGGATGCACTTGAACTTGTCAGTATATTTTTTCACTTTATCACTTATATGCTACTAACTATGTTTCCAACATCTACAAGTATTAAGCTGTTTAAACTACACAATAGTCCTAATAAGGTCGGTACTGATACTACTATTCCTACTTTTTTGACAACTGAGGTAGAGAAAGTTGCAGTAGCTTGCCCAGTGTTTTAGAGCTGAGGATTGTAACATGACCAGTCTGATTCCAAATCTATACTTTTAATCATTCTGCTATGATACCTTCTTTGGAAGCTAAGATTTGCACAAGGAACTAAGGTTTGCAACTGACTGGCCTTGCTGGCCAGGAATTACCCTCTCAGCACTGGACTTCATTTCCAAGTGGTGGTCTCCAGCCAAGGCAGCCAGGCTCCTTTCCACCTCCTTTAGGAAGAAGAGCTCTGTGTTACATAAACCTTGACCAATCCCTTTTTCATCCTTTCTGATCCATGCATCTCTCCCCTTAGTTTGAGGACAGGTCTGGGCTGGGTGTGGGAAGAGGTGGGGGTATGACATGACAGTTTAATGCTCGGTAGGGGCATGAGTTTTGGAATGCCTGAAATGTTGCATTAGAATGATGATGAATTGTCCAACCTAATACGGCCACTGAATCAAGGAAAAGTTATTTTAGCATGTGTGGCTCAATGGACTCAGGGAGTAGAAAGAACCGCCATTTGGGAATGATGCCTGGTATTGTTTGCAGCTGAGTAGAGGCACAAAGCCATTGTCATTTTTCCTAGATTGGCTCTGCTAACTTTTCCAACATGTTTGGACATAGACCAATTGTATCTCAGCCACCTCCTTTTTTAAACTCATTAAACCTACCTAGGTCTTTAAACTATTCAGTTCATGATTCAAAAGAGCAACAGCACAAAAATGAGAAGGAACAGTGGGTAGAAAAGTAAGAAAAATTGTATATGCATACTCACACACTGCTGATACATACACAAACACAAATGTACACATAAATATTGCAACTATATATAGTATTTTATATGTGTATTATATTTATACATATAAATTTAATATATAGAGATAAGTTGATACATATATAGGTGGATTGAATGATGTTACAGAAAATCNTGTTTATATGCATATGTATTATATACATATATGTATATATAATAGATGTAAATAAAATGTAAATAAATAAAATCTATATATGCATATGTTTTATATAATATACATATATATACATATGTATTTTAGAACATATATATACACAGGGAAAATACACATAGAAAGGTAGAATATTAGAAGATCAATGAATATTGAATGAGTTAGTGACTGGGAGGCTTTCCTTGATGTATGCAAGAGGAGTTGATAAAACACATATAAAGAATAAATGAATAAGAATGTGAGAGGAGAAAGACTTCTGAGAAGATGATATATGACATAGAAAACAATAAATAATGTATGATGGGAGGAGAGTAATGAGGAGATATAAACAAAATAAAGAGAAGAAATCACAGAAAAAATTAATTAATGCAATGATAAAAAAGAATAAGATGAAAAATAAGTTTAAAGCCATAGTGCAATTATTGAGAGGGACGCTAATATTAAAAGTGCTAAATCTGAGACCACAACATGTTGTATAGAACTAAAGTTTTCAATTAATATTTAGGAAGCAATGGTTGAATAACTAGTTAAGGAAGTCAGTACTATGTCTGATTAAATCCAGCTACATATACCAGGCTGACCTTTAATATTAACATAATACTACTATTAACACTATTTTAAGTTGCTATTAGAGGCATTGGAAGGTTTGGAATAGAGGACAGGTAAATTGCACAAGTGGGTAAAGATGTAAAATAGATAACTTGAATTTTGATATTAAGTGAACTTTTTATTAAAACAAAACAAAACAAAACAAAAAACAAATGGGGAGGTTAATGACAAACATCAAAATTTGGCTTTAGTTTCCAAAGGTTTAATACTGGATATTTGGAAAGTCTTATTTTCTCCTTACTATACAACAATAGCTTCCCACATCTGTTTTTCAGGATTAAGCATTCATAAAGCAAACAACCCATTTGTATGTTTTGGTGGGCAATTCAGGTGATTGCACATTAGAACACATTGTTACTAGGGGGCATCTTTCAGCTTAATTGTAATTCCTCGACATCTGTGTCTCCTAGTTGCTTATCCACACATTTCCTCTCTCCTGTTTTCCCTTGTTTGATTATTCCTTCATTTAATGCTACAATAACAGGAGTTGAAAGCACATTAAGCTGAACGAGACTTATTAAATCTTTCCTTTATCTAATGTTTAGATTTAAGTGCTTAAACATATCTGAAAAAAAGGGGCTCCTCTCAGGGTATCCAGAATTAAATGCAGTAACAAAGCAGTGATATTTTGTCCTTCATTTGATAAATCTCAGAAAGAATGGACTTGAAAAGGAGACTGCACCACTGAATATATATTTGAAGCCACAGAATCAATGGGTTGAGGAGAAGATTTACTTAAGGGAATATAAACTGAATGAGGACACAAAAGCTCTTATTGGAAAGAAATATAAAGTGCTCCAGAAGCTAAATGAAAGGAAAGGAAGAAAAAAATAGATGACATATTTCTTGAGAAACAAAATGTCCACTGTTTCTTTTGTTTGTTCATGGTCTTCCACATGACTGTTCTTTAGGGAATCACAGGTATTCAACCCATCCAACGCTCCAGTAAAAATTATCTCCTTATCTTACCAATACAGGCATAGCTTGGACATACTGTGGGTTTGGTTCCAGACTACCATCATAAAGCAAATACCATCATAAAACAAATCAAATGAATTTTTTATTTCCAGTACATATAAAAGTTATGTTTATACTATAGTCTATTAAATGTGCAATATTATACCTAAAATTGTACATACTTTAATTAAAAAATTCTTTATTGCTAAAAAATGCTAACCATTATATAAGCTTTCAACAAGTCATAATCTTTTTGGTGGGCAAGGATCTCGCCTCAGTGTGATGGCTCCTGACTAGGGTGGTGGTTGCTGAAGGTTAGGGTGGCTGTGACAATTTCTTAAAATAGGACATCAATGAACTTTGCTACATTGGTTGACTCTTCCTTTCATGAACAATTTCTCAATAGCAGGCAATACTGTTCAATAGGATTTTACTTCCTATGTAGGGATTCTTTTAAAATCCGAGTCTGTCTTCTTAAAACCTGCCATGCATTTATCAACTAAGTTTATGTAATATTCTGAGTCCTTTGTTGTCACTTCTATAGCCTTTCCATAATATTCACCAGGATAAATTCCAAAGTGGTTCCAAAGAAACCACTTTCTTTGTTCATTCATAGGAAACAACTCTTTAGCCATTCAAGTCTTATCATGAGATTGTAGCAATTCAGTCATATCTTCAGACTCCACTTCTAATTCTGTCTCTCAATATTTTTACCACATCTGCAGTTAATACTCCCACTGAAGTCTTGAACTTCTTAAAGTCATTTATGAGGGTTGGAATCCACTTCTTCCAAAATCCTTTTAATATTGGTAATTTTACCTCTTCAAACAATTGCAAATGCTCTTAATGACATCCAGAATAGTGATTTTTTTTTTTCCTAGAAGGTTTTCAACTAACTTTGCTCACATCCATATGAGGAATCACTATCCATGTAAACTATATAGCCTCATGAAATATATTTCTTAAATAAAAAGACTTGAAAGTTAAAAATTACTCCTTGATCCATAGGCTGAAGAATGAACGTTGTGTTAGCAGGCATCAAAACTATATTAATCTCGTTTTTCATTTCCATCAGAGCTCTTGGGTGACCAAGCACATTGTCAATAAGGAGTGATATTTTGTTTTTCTTTTACTTTTTTTAATGTTTTATTTATTTCTGAGAGACAGAGAACGTGAGCAGGGGAGGATCAGAGAGAGAGTGAGATACAGAATCAGAAGCAGGCTCCAGGCTCTGAGCTAGCCATCAGCACAGAGCCCGACGTGGGGCTCGAACCCACAAACCATGTGATCATGACCTGAGCTGAAGTTGGACACTTAACCAACTGAGCCACCCAGTGCCACTAAGCAGTGATATTTTGAAAGGAATCTTTTTTTTTCCCCCTGAGAAGTAGGTCTCAACATTGGGCTTAAAATCCTTAGCAAGCCATATTGTAAACAGATGTATTGTCATCCAAGCTCTGTTTTTCCATTCATCGAGCATAGGCAGAGCAGATTTAGAAAAATTTTTAAGGGCCTTAGGAGTTTTTGGAATGGTCAATGAGCATTGACTTTAACTGAAAGTTACTTGCTGCGTTAACTTCTAATAAGAGAGTCAACCCATCCTCTGAACCCAGGCAATGACTTCCCCTTTCTAGCTATGAAAGACCTAGTTTGTGTCTTCCAAGAGAAGACTGTTTTGTCTGCATTGAAAATCTGTTCTTTAGTGCATACACCTTCATTAATGATCTTAGCTAGATCTTTTGGATAACTTGCTGCAGCTTCTATATCAGTACTTGCTGCTTTCCCTTCCTCTGTTATGTTACAAAGATGGCTTCTTTCCTTAAATCTTATGAACAAATCGCTGTTAGCTTCAAACTTTTCTTCTGCAGTTTCCTCTTAATCTCCACAGAATTGAAGAGATTGAAGTTTTTACTCTGGATTAGGCTTTGGTTTAAGGGATGTTTTGGATGGTTTGAGCTTCTATATAGACCACTCAAACCTTCTCCATATCAGGAATAAGGCTGTTTCATTTCTTATAATTTGTGTGTTTATTAGAGTAAATGCACTTAATTTCCTTCAAGAACTTTTGCATTCACAACTTGACTATTTATCTCAGTTATGCTTTCAGCATATCTCAGCTTTCTAAATGCCTTCCTCAATAAGCTTAATTGTTTTTAGCTTCTCCTTTAAAGTGAGAAAAAGATGACTTTTTCTTTCACTTGAACACTTAGAGGTCACTGTAGGGTTATTAATTGGCTTCAGTATTGTGTCTCAGGAAATAGGGCTGACGAGAAGGAGAGAGACATGGAAACAGTTGATCAGTCAGTGGAGCAGTCAGAACACATACAACATTTAGAAATTAGGTTCACTAACCCATGTGGGTATAAATTGTGATACCTCCAAACCATTAAAATAGTAACATCAAAGATCATTGATCACAATTCACCTTAATAAATATTATAATAATGAAAAAGTTTGAAATATTGTGAGATTTACCAACATAGAGGCACAAAGTAAACAAATGATGTCGGGAAAATGGCATTTGATAGACTTGTTCAATGTAGGGTTGCCACAAACATTCAGTTTGTAAAAAAAAAAAAAAAAAAAACCTGCAAAACAGAATGATGGAAAGCACAAGATAACAAAGTATACCTATATTTACTTCTTTCTGTAAAAATCTGTGGATATTCTTGCTATGAATCTGTTTGCCTTTTGTATTCTCATTTCACCAACTTGGCTATGTTAATTCTTTAAAAGTCTATGGGAAAGAAACCTCTTCTGTCTAAACCTGTCTGTTTTGCTGACACCCCTGCCATTGGATTTGCTAGGTGCAGGGGAGGAAATATTTTCTTTCCCCTCTGTTTTAGGTTAATTGGCTGGGGCCCTGCAAATTACACTAACAAGAGACAGATTACCAAGAGAAAAACAAACAAGTTTATTAACAACTTGCATTTGTATATAAGTTGAGAGTACTCAGGGATGAGTAACTCAAAGAGATGGTCAGAACTTGGGCTTATGTAGTATCTTAACAAGAGAACAGTCATTTTGTAGAGATGTGACAAGACAAAGGAAAAGGATTTTGAATTTCCGGGGACAGCAGAGTGTGAGAATGCAAATATATGGGGACATTAATGGTAGATAAGGGCTAGTTTTAGCAAGGTTTGTTATGCAGATTCCTCTAGTGCTGTCTGTGGGCTGATAAGTTCCTAGAGTAATCTCCCATCTTGCTGGTAGTGAGAGGAGGGAGTACGCTTTCACAAATTTATATCCTGCTTTTAGGCAAATAGAGGGAGATGTAAGAGCTGTTCTCATACATGATTCTCAATTACTTTCAGTTCAAAATAGTCCTTATGTGAAAGTATCATACTTTGGGTGGAATATTATTTTACCCTTCTGAGGCATCTGAAAATTTAGTGTGATACATTGCACAAGCTTTGTTTTCACTCCTTTGTATATGATTTGTTTTGCATTTTCATTCAAAACATGAGTAGATGAGTAGCCCCAAGGAAATTTTTTTTTTGTTCTTTCTGCCTTTGGTGGTCACCAGTGCCCCTGTCATTGACATTAGCTGGTCAGTGTGATCAGCTCTGTTATAAAGTAGAATACCAAACAGCCAATACTAGTGACTTGGCTGAAATGAAGATCACTATAATGTTTTTGTTTCTGTATAATGTATCATCTTTTTTGTCTTGTTTCACTTCCTAAAGATGCAGCTTGTATTACATTTTTCCAATAATGTATTTTCCCATAAGCCTCACAAGCCTCCATACTGTTGAATTTTAAAACTAAATTTAGATAGAGAGGAAATAATACCATGAAAATTGGGGAAGTGTAGTATTGTCAGAAAAAGTTGAATAGATTTTTCTTATTTGAAGAAAAACTATGAATCATTTTTGCTTGTGGGATAAATGTGTACTCTTTGAGGAATCCAAGGATCAACCCTGGCATAGACTGAACTAGCTAGGTTGCATTTTAGAATATTTTGTCCTATCAGTTATAGACAATTTATAATGTTTTAAACTTTGTTTTTTTTTTTTAAAAAATTGTTTAATGTTTATTTATTTTTGAGAGAGAGGTAGAGTGTGAGTGGGGGAGAAACAGAGAGAGTGGGAGACAGAATCTGAGGCTGGCTCCAGGCTCTGAGCTGTCAGCACAGAGCCTGAAGCAGGGCTTGAACCCATGAACTATAAGATCATGACCTGAGCCAAAGTTGGATGCTCAATCAACTGAGCTGCCCAGGTACCCCTTAAAATGTGTGTGTGTGTGTGTGTGTGTGTGTGTGATTTTAAATAATCTGTTGCTTTTTCAGTGGTAACAAAATTTATATTATTTACAGAAGGATTTCTTTTTTAAAATTTTTTTAATGTTTTATTTATTTCTAGGAGAGAGAGAGAGAGAGAGAGAGACAGCGTGAGCAGGGGAGGGTCAGAGAGAGGGAGTCACAGACTGAAACAGGCTCCAGGCTCTGAGCTGGCAGTCAGCACAGAGCCCGACGCGGGGCTCGAATCCACGAACCGCGAGATCATGACCTAAGCGAAAGTCGGACGCTTAACCGACTAAGCCACCCAGGCGCCCCTATTTACAGAAGGATTTCTAACATTAAAAAGTAAAAGCTTTGTTTAATTGAAGAAGAGGCCTTTATTTTGTTGCATGTTTGATCTCCTTTCTTGTTTTTAATGGGTCTTAAATAGAGGGCATGGTAGGGAACATAGCATCAAAGTAAACATGTCTCTTCCTAAGTCAACTTAAAATGGTAAAAAGACAAAAAAATGGGTTTCTGCCTTTTCAAGACAGTACATGTAGATGTACTGCATTTATTCAGTGACTATAAAAGATACTGCTGAAGATAAAAGCAAGAAAAAAATTACTTCAATACAGACAGTCTGGAAGTGATGCTATATTCTTTCTACCAATTACTATCAAACTAGTCAGGCAGATGCTTATTTCTTAAAAGAGCAGAAGCAGAACTAGTACATGGTTATATTATAGCTTTCACAAACATTCTTGAAAAAGACAAAATTTTGTCTTGAAAATGGCTACTTGTCTCTTAAATATGTGTGGCATTTATGTAATAAACAATGGGGGTGCTTTATAGAAACTTCTGTATATTTAGAAGATCAAGCATAGAAAATTTTGTTAATGTTTTGTGCATATTTTTATATGATACAATGATATATTAAAACAAGAGATTAAGTGCACTTAAGCACACATTAAATAAAATGTAGAGCCAGTTTTCAGTGACATGTTACTGACGATATATGCAAGTGATGTGAATATACATAGTTTGTAGATATCTATGTATAGCACAGGGTCCTCATAAATGATAGTAATGTGTATTTGTGCCATAGAACCAAAGTGAAGATTTTTGCTTTTATTTAAAGGTCTTGAGTATCTATAAATATCATGCACATGCACATCTTTCTCAGTACTTATTCTTTTCCTCTATCATTATTGCTCGTCTTGTAATAGATGATGGGATTATAGAAAATAGCAAGACATTCCTTCTCTTCTGCTAACTCAGGATGTGCTTGGTGAGAAAATCAGGAAAACTTTTATAATACCATTTGAAAAATATGATCATAGATGCTTGGGCTGTGTATTATAGTATAGTACATACCCATTGGATGGGACAAGTTTACTTGTACAATTATTGTAGACCTGTCATCTTGTCAAGTTTAGCATTTACCCTGAATCATCTTGTCTTTCTTTCTTTCTTTTTTTTTTTTTTTGACTACTTTCCATTCTTCCTCCTTCAACAAAACATTACTAACAGTTACATTAAAATAGCTTTCCAGCTTCATACTTGGTCATGTGAAATGGCTAACCCAGAATTACATTCCTCTTTTTCTTGACCCCCTTTAAACACAGGGTAACATGAAGTGTGCTTTGAGATGAAGGACAGAGGAAACTCTCATCAGCAGTGGTAGTGGGAAAGTGATTTGATGCTGCTGTTCCATTTAACCAATGTTTATGAAATGCACAAATTAGCAGGCTACCAATCAGCAGAATCAGTGGGAATGAACATCAGGAGTGATAGATTAGGAGAACCTGGAATAAGTGGGAATAATTATGCTAGCAGTCAATCTCTAGAATGTGTAGAATAATGTGATCAATTTTGTTTCAGTGGTTTTATAAACCTGTATTAATTTATCATTTGGTAACATTTTTGTTCCTATTTTGCAATAAACTTTTTTGCTAGCAATAAATTAAATAATGAATATTTAATAGAAAATTTAGCTCCAACTTTCCATTTTCAAAAAGTTGATTTAAAGAGTGATTACATAATATTGCATGTGTTTGTTGGCATTTACTATCTACTGTGGAGCTTTAGTAATATGATTATCTTACGAAAACCACAGGACACAAATCTGCTGGATCAGATCATGGTTCTTCTAAATTAAAAGGACTCATTTTCGATTCCAAGTGTTGTGTGCATGTATGTACCTATGAAAAGTGAAGTGATAACTCTTAACTGTTAAGTTGTTTACCTTCAAGAGTTAAGTGATAAGTGATGCCAATTTGATACCTATACCATCTGAGATTTCAAGAGAAAGTCAGTTCCCTTTTTTCCCCACTCCCTTTATAAATTTAAAATCAGTTTCTTGGAGCTCAAATCTGGCCAAGTTGAAATCTCAGACATTGTGAATGCCATTGCCTATTCAGTTAAAACGTCGAACATTAATGAAAATATTCCGTTTGTCATAAGACTATGAATATAAATTTTGAAGGCACATAACATCATAGAGAAAATAATGTTCGTGTAAATTAAATATCTACAGAATTGGTGCCAAATTGTATATATGTCTTTGCATGACTACTGGAAATTGGAAGATAATCACTAAAGAAATGGAAGAGTAGAATTTATAGATTAACTAAGGGAGGATAGATAGCTGTCAAGAGAATAGGATAGTACTTCCGAATTTACAGATAACAATTGCATAAATTCTGCACCCATCAAATAGAAATAAAATGAGTAAAGAGAATATAACTTGATGATACCTGTAGTGTAAAATGTTTACTTAAAATATGTATAGGTCTTACCATCCTTGAGTATTTAAAAAATATGTCCATAGAACATTTACAAAAAATCAGTCATGTTTTTGGCCACCAAAGATATCTTGCTTTTTTTTAAAGAGGTATTTTAGGGGCGTCTGGGTGGCTCAGTCGGTTAAATGCCCAACTTCGGCTAAGGTCATGATCTAATTGTTGGTGGATTGAAGCCCCACGTCAGGCTCTGTGCTGACAGCTAGCTCAAATCCTGGAGCCTGCTTCAGATTCTGTGTCTCCCTCTCTCTCTGACCCTCCCCTGCTCACACTCTCTCTCTCTCATAAATAAATAAAAAACATTAAAAAAATTAAAAAATAAAGAAGTAAAGAGGTATTTTATCCAAACATAGTACATCAGTGTATCCACTAATAATATATTCAGTCACCTAAAAACATTATAAGTAAATATTAAAACTTGAATATTCCCCAAATCTATACTCTTTAAGTAACATTTTCTTCAAACTAGAAACTAGCAATAAAATTATAATTATCTAGAAAAGAATAAAAGAGAAATTATTACTTAAAATCCTATAGGTAGTAGAAAAAGCTCACCTCATGAAAAATCAGTCTCAAGTCCTATTAGTAAAGAAGAAAAAATATAAATAGAAGAATCCAATACTCATCTTAAGTAATTAAAAAACAAATATCAAAATATTCTACAATTATCTATGAAGAGGAATTAATAAAGAAAAATAAAATGAATGAAATTGGGAAAATAGTCTGTACATAATGCTGATTTTTTCAAAAAATCAATGCACTATATTGAACTTCTCAGAAAACCAATTTAGGAAAAAATGAAAAAGCAACAGAAGATAAGATGACAAATGTAAAAGGAGCTATAACCACAGAAATAAGAAAGATTAAAATATAAATTATAACAAAATATAATATAAAACGAAGACAACAAATTTAAAACCCTGAGACATGATGATTTCTTATCAAAAATAAAATTGTCTAAGACTAAAATGTTTGAGCAGTGCAATTGTCTAAAAGAGATTAGAAATGTGTTTAGAGATCTTCCACTAAAAGGCCCAACCAGATATTTTTATAGCTGAGTTAGATCAAACATTTAAAGAAATGATCATTTCTATGTTTAAATTATTCCATATCATAGAAAAGCTTTATAATTTTTCCCCATTAATGTTTTATAAATCCAGCATAGAATGCAAATACCTGATAAACAGCACAAAAAGGAAAGTAGTCTTCATTTATGTGAAGATTTAGTAACAGATACACATTTTATAAAATCAGTATATAAATTTAGTTAGTGTTCTAACAGGATATATTATTAATTGGAAAAAAATTATTAAGAAAATTATGGAAAAACAAATACCTGAACAAGCCAAAGAAATTATGAATAATAATGTTGGAAGTTTACCTTACAGGTAAACATTCTAAAAATTACTTTAAAAAGCATATAAGATAAAAATAGCATATCAATAAATATAAAAAACAAAAACAACTTATGGAACAGAATAGAAAATGCAATACAGGATGATGCTAAGAATATTTTCTACAATAAAGGATATATTTCAGTTTAGTGGCTAATAGAAGAATTTGCTTATAAATGCTTTTGTAAAACTGACAAGGTATCTCATAGTAAAGTTAATTTTAATTTAAATAACATAAAAATTAATTTCCTGAAGATTAAGACATTTATGTGTAAAATGTAAGAAGTAAGTATTAGCAAAACTGTAGAAAAAAATCAAGCATTCTTCATTTTACAAATATAAGAAATGAAAGAATCTTAACCACTGAGGGAAACCCAGAAAATAGAAAGGAAATAAAACACATTTAATATTATAAATATAGCAAAATATATTAAAATTATCATATAGCATAATAAAGATATTAAACATTATAATACTAATGACAGAAATATGATGGATATCTATAATGTACAGAGAGCCATTACAAATTTTCAAGGAAAAGTCAAACAAAAAAATTAGCTAAGGGTTAAATAGGACATTCACAGAAGAACAAATCTTAATGGCCAAATAAAGTGAAAAGATATTATTCAAACTCTGTAGTTGTCAGGGAAATGCAAGCATAAATATATACTTAGCAATCCCACTTCTGGAAATGTGTTTAATATAAAATTACTAGTACATAAAAAAACCACATGTACAAGGATGTTAATTTTATATGGATAGAAAAACTAAAATTGAAGTTAATGAGCTTCAATGGAAAAAAGCATATACTATAAAGCCTAAACTATTAGTTTTGCAATCAATACAAAAATAATATTTTAGAAACATTCCAGGGGCACCTAGGTGGCTCAGTTGGTTAAGCATCCAACTTCAGCTCAGGTCATGATCTCGCAGTTCGTGGGTTCGAGCCACACGTTGGGCTCTGTGCTGACAGCTGGCTTAGAGCCTGGAGCCTGTTTCANATGATAAGCAGGATATAGAAAAATGTGTACATTTTGATCTTGCCTCTTGTGTTGTAAAATAGGTTTATATATGTATATATGCATGTGCATATATTTGTATGTGTTCCAGAAGAGAATACTAGGGAATACATAATGTATATTTGTGTGGTTATATATTCATATTATGTATAAAGAATACATAAGTTAACATGGAATATGGTGTAATGTGATATGAGTGGACAGGAGGAAGTCGAAATAAGTTAAAGGGGGAAAAGAATGGTAAAAGTGAAAAAGAAATAAATTTCTATAAAATGTTATGAGGTGATCTATTTTACATGATCACCTATGTATATAAAATTAATTAATAAAATTAATATATTCCTAGGTCCATGATTCCTAATCCAAGTTTCTTTTATGCTGTATGACTGATATCATTTAAAAAATACCTTTAAGGGGCATCTGCATGGCTCATTTGGTTGAAAAGCTGACTTCGGCTACGGTTATATCTCACAGTTTGTGGATTTAAGCACCATGTCAGGCTCTGTCCTGACAGGTTAAAGCCTGGAGCCTGCTTCAAATTCTGTGTCTCTGTTAGATTTTGCACTTGCGCTTTTACTAATCTCTTGAAATAGGCCTGGAGAGCAATGTACTTTCCTCTTAGGACTGCNAAGTGGGAAAACAAAAAAGTAAAGAGAAAAGACAGAGGAGGGAGGGTGAATAATAGGGAGTATAAAATACATAAAAGGGTCATAAAGGAGAAAAAAAAAGGAAAAATGAAAACCGATGGACAAAGAACGGTTTAAAGCATATAACGGGATTTCCCAGCTACAGTTAAATAGCCGTGTGTATGGGGCGCCTGGGTGGCTTAGTCGGTTAAGCGTCCGACTTTCGCTTAGGTCATGATCTCGCGGTTTGTGGGTTCGAGCCCCGCGTCGGTCTCTGTGCTGACAACCAGCTCAGAGCCTGGAGCCTGTTTCAGTCTGTGACTCCCTCTCTCTCTGACCTTCCCCTGCTCACGCTGTTTCTCTCTCCTAGAAATAAATAAATAAATAAATAGCCGTGTGTATGCAGTGCTGGTTGAAGAGCATAGAGAAAGAGAGAGAAGATAGGGCGGGGATGAGGCAAAATTGGAAATAAAATGAACAGGCAGAAGGGATAAGAAGCTTTTTTCAAGAGGTAAAGGGTAGAATATGGTTGGATAGGTGAGAGAAGGACGCTGGAATTATCCAGAGAAACTATATAGTCTAATTACTCCTGAGAGAAAGAGATGAAAATGTCGGTAGGTGTAGAATTTACATCTACAGAATGGACTTGTGATTGTTTAAGCAAGCCGGTGACCAGAGTTAATCAGGTCAGTGTTCTGGGGAAAGGGGAGAAAAGAGAAAGAAGAAGAAAAAAAAGGGGGAAAAAAAGGGAGGAGAGCAGCTCTCAGGCAGGGATGGGCGTGGCGTGATCCAATGCCTCAGGCGGGAGCTCTGCCTTGGCGGTTGTGGGGAGGAGAGTGAAGGTGCTCCAGTCCCTTCTCGAACCAAGCGCTGCACCTCGCTTTTTTGGGCTCGTAAACTCCCTGTACAGGGCGCGCAGCCAAAGTTGGTTGTACTCTCCAACTCAGGCCAGTCCCAATCTCCAGATCCCAGTCTGCGCGCCCCACTAAAATTGCCTTAGACACAGCTTCCCAGGCAACCCCCTCGGGGCAATTCCAGGCTCCCTGCCGAGCTCTGGGGGTGGAGTCAGAATCGCTGCTTCCTTCTCTGGGTCGGGCTGGCGAGCCTGAGTGGGGGCTTGCCTGCCGGGTGCTCTGAGCCCGAGCCCGCTGGAGTGAGGAAAACCAGGTCCCTCTATGGCTCGTCACCTGAGAGATGAACAACATGGGCAAAATCTCCCAGTTTTTAGCTCTCTGCCTTCCCTCTAGAGTTCCAGCCCACCAGGAGCGCGGATGCCAGGTGTCCGCGCGCCCGGCTCTTTCTGGGGCCCAAGCCTCCCGGGAGGACAATGGCGGCAGGCGCGCCGCTGCTCTGAAGTCCAGCTGCCAGAAGCCAGCACAAAGAAGCAGTCTGTGCTCTCAGCCCCCCTGGGACCATTTGGCATGAGGGGACCTGGCGTGCAGGTATTTGGCAAGTATGGTCTTTCTATGCCCCAAGTGGAGGTTTTTCCCCCCGAGCGGAGGTTTTTCTGTTTTGGACTCTCTCCTTTTCCCCCTCACTCCCCGTAGAGGGTAGACGGGAATCGCCTCCCACCCTGGAGTCTCCGATCCCCGCCCGATTTTATCTTCCCCAGTTCGCACTCACGTTAGAAGGCTCTCTCAGTGGATTCTGCGTCCTTTTTCTCCCAATCTCTCAGGTTTTGTAAGGTTTCCAATGGCTTCAGATCTTTTCCGTGTGATGTATGGGTGCGAGTGCAAGTACGGAGCTCCTTACTTCTCCGCCATCTTGCCCCTCAAACGGCAGCATAGAGATTTGAATACATTTTTTCTCCAGAACCATAGTTTTATTTCCCATTAATGTGTTCCCCCTTTTCATAAGAAGTGCAATACTCCATTTACAACTCTGTATCTATTGATTGTAAGAGGGAATTCTTAAGGTTAAATAAAAAATCAGTGTTCCATGATGGTTTATAAAAGTAATGTGAAGGGGCACCTGGGTGGCTCAGTCGGTTAAGCATCTGGCTTTGGCTCAGGTCATGATCTCGCTTTTTGTGGGTTCGAGCCCTGCGTCAGGCTCTGTGCTGACAGCTAGCCTGGAGCCTGTTTCAGATTCTGTATCTCCCTCTCTCTCTCTGACCCTCCCCTGCTCACACTGTCTCTCTCTGTCAGAAATAAATAAAAACATTTAAAAAAAAAAAAGTAATGTGAAGAAATTCTGTGTGAAAATTTGAAAACAGAACTCCATTATGGTGTTTTATAAGAAATATATATTCAATATGAACCAACATGCCATTTTACATAAACGATAGAAATTATCTTTCAAAACAAACATCAAGACATTTGGGAAGAAACGCTGACATTGCTCTGCTGTATAGAAGTAATGTTTAGTATTTTCATCCATCTGACAGTACTTTTGCCTAATCAATGTATTGAATTTGTAATTTAGGCAAAAATCACAGAAAATTAGATGCAGTTCTTCAAAATCAGTCATTGCCATTATGCTGGCTTTCACAGAGGTAGAAATCATTCTGTGTCTTTCAGATGAAACATTCTTTTAGTAAAGGATGGCTTCCTGACAGTTATTTATCTTGAAAAGGTATAAACCTTTGGATTAATTGCATGTTTTGTACAAATGTCAGTTACTGATTTAGTTTTGATGGATCTATTCATGTCCTGTCGGAGATTTAGGTGAGTTAAAGTATTGCTTATCATCTGTCTTCTTTGGCTGACCCTTGAAAAGTAAAAACCAGATGTCATGAGAAAACCAATTTTTTTTCTTGTAGAGTCTTCAAGAGACAACAAAAATATTCTTCTTCTGTTTGATAGAATTGTGAAGGTGGTACAGATATTAAGAACGAAATCTGAGCTAGGTTTGCTTATTCTTACTAAACAGATAAGCTTAACTATGTATATCTCAAAATGTAATTAATAAGGATATGATTTCATTTGCACACATTCCTTGATTTGAGCTCTAATGAGTAAGGCCTGTAATTCAACACTGTAGATATTCTTGTGTATTAATTTGGATCCTGAAGTAATCACCACAACCAAACCAAGCATTTATGTGTAAGGCTCCAAATGCTTGGTTTGGTTGTGATGGTTACTTTATAGTGCGCAAAAATATTCAGTATATTTCCATCAGTTATTGGGGTTTATTACATCATCACATATTTTTGCTACATTAGATATACAGATTGCCTTCCTTTATATTAGTTAATCCAGTGGTTCCCAGTGACCATGGTTCTTCTCCAGCTAAAGTTACTTGACATCTACATGCAGTCAAATCCCTATACAGTCTCTGAGATTAATCACTGTTAAGGGGAGGGAGATGTGAGTCTTTAACTCAAAATTTCTGAAACCAAGCTTGCTCATTTTTAATGTTTAAGTACAAATACATTTCAGGGTTGATGTGCATATTGATAAATCCTTGTTATTATTGTCATCAGTAATTATAGAAGTGTCACCAAGAAAATCTTGTTTTTCTCCCATGTTACAATACTGTCTCTTTTCCCCTAATAAGATGACAGTTCTTGAATCACAGTTCTGATGTATCAATTGGCCTTTCCACTAATGGTACTTTGCCTTCCACCTTGTACTCTTCCCTGCCCAGGGACTAAAGACCTGCCCCAGAAGGTTTTTATAAACCTGTGCAGGAGTCTTGCTACCTGCTGTCTAGTTACCTAGACACAATTGACTGCGTACTTAGATTTCTGCACACTGGGGTGCCTGGGTGGCTCAGTCAGTTAAGCGTCCGACTTCAGCTCAGGTCATGATCACATGGTTCGTGGCTTCGAGCCCCGCGTCGGGTTCTGTGCTGACAGCTAGCTCAGAGCCTGGAGCCTGCTTCAGATTCTGTATCTCCCTCTCTTTCTGACCCTCCCTTGCTCACACTGTCTCTGTCTCTCTGTCTGTCTCTGTCTGTCTCTCTCTGTCTCTCTCTCTCAGAAATAAATAAAACATTTAAAAACTAAAAAAAAAAAAAAAAATTTCTGCACATTGTCCTGCATTAGGTTTCATATCAACAGGTTTTGGCCACCTCTCAGGCTCCTCTTGGGCTTCTTTAATGTCCTTTTGAGAATCTCGATCTTAGGAATTCTGCAAGTAATGCCCCCTAATCACTATGTCAAAAGTCATTTTAGTTGATGATCTCATTCATTCTTGGCAATGATATGGTTATCTCCATACCCCTAATTCATCAACTCTCCTCTTGGTTTCTTGTTATAGAGGTCATCCACATTCATTCCACTAAAGAATTTTAAAACAGTGTGTCCATTTAGGCCATATTTTTTTAATAATCAAAATAATGATTTTGGATACAACAAGAGGTAAGACTGTGAGAATTAGCCTAGTCAGATAGACATGCTGGGTAGTAATAAACATAATCCTGAAGAAAACTGTAGGGCTAAATGTAATTATTTCTAAATAGAATGATTTATTTTCTATAATTTCTGTGACATGATGACATGTCAGTATATCCTTAATGGATGAATAATTTTAGTGTCAATTTGTAATCATCCATTCCCAAAGATAACTTAAATGCATTTTCTGTCCTGCCAATAATCTGTCACAAGTGCACTGCCTGGCTTCTTATTTGATTTGTAAAAATTTTTTTGACTTTTAGTATGACAAGAAATAGTATAAATGCAGTCATATGAAAAAAGATGACCAATTATGAATATTACATAACCTGATTCCCCATTCTCTCATCTCTTCATATACACCATTGTCATTAATATTAAAACAAAATTAAATTTTGCTGTGGTCGTTTTCTTTAGCATAATTGTTGGTTCCATTAGTTTTTCAGGAAATAAGTTGAATTGCCTCAGGCTTAATGAGGCCTCAAGAGAGTATAAAAATACTCTTCATTTAAAGATAGATGCAAATAGTTGGAGCAAATGTATGAAAAGAGTTATGTCTTAAAACAGTTACCTATATTAACTTTATACTATAAGGGCAGAGGTCAAAAAACTCGAAAGCCTATTTGGCCAAGTAGATAATGTAAAATAAAGTGCATAAGTGCTAGATTATTGGAGATTGGGTCCTCTAGTGAACTGCAAATCTTGTGCCCTGTTTTAAATAGCTGAGCACCACTCCCCCATTCCAGCAGACTATTGAGAAGCAAAAATTCCAGACTAGTGATGTCAAATATTCAAATTTAAAAATGAATCCAGAAAGGAAAGGGGTAAAAAGAAGAACTAGAAATTTTGGATTTTTAAAAACTCCCTATTTTTGGGACACCTGGGTGGCTTAGTCGGTTAAGCGTCCGACTTTCGCTTGGGTCATGATCTCGTGGTTCGTGGGTTCGAGCCCCGCGTCGGGCTCTGTGCTGACTGCCAGCTCAGAGCCTGGAGCCTGTTTCAGAGTCTGTGTCTCCCTCTATCTCTGATCTTCCCCTGCTCACGCTGTCTCTCTCTCTCCTAGAAATAAATAAAAATATTAAAAAAAAACCTCCCTATTTTTAATATCAGTAAAACATCAGATATGGGAACACCAAATTCAGTTTGAGGAAACAAGTTTTCAACCTCTGGAATGTATCTGAAACATTGATCCAAGCATGCTTTAGGTGTTTTGCGCATTATTGTTTTCTTTTCTCTTTTTTTTAAGTTATTTATTTTGAGAGAGAGACAATGTGAGTGTGTGTATGTGAGCACAGAAGGGACAGAGAAAAAGGGAGATAATCCTAAGTAGGTTCCACGATGGCATGGAACCCCACGCGGGTATCCTATCTCATGATTGTGAAATTATCCTGACCCAAAACCAAGAGTCCGATGCTTAAGTGACTGAGCAACCCAGGTGCATTATTGTTTTCATATTATGTCTATGATACAATTGAATTCAGAAAAAAAAAATAGAATAATTTTGTTCCCTTCGTTTATAAGTACAGCCATGCTAGTCATATACACAAAACCTACAGAGGGAGATATAGACAAATATGAAAATAAAGATATTTCAGTTCTTTATGAGAAATATTGAGAAAAGCCTGCCCAGCAATAGCATGTGCTCATTTCTAGTTTGCAGTCCTCACAGAAGCTTTGTTTTTCCAAAAATAACAAGCAAAAGTAGCAACTCTGCTTTGCACCAATTTCTTGCTTAGGACTTCAGTGGTTTCGTTCTGTTAATTTCACATGGACCAAAAATTAGTTCAAGTATTCCCAAACAGCATTATTTAATTTGGAAATATATGCATATATTTTTAAAGACTCTAAAAATAGTCTGCTGGCCATCCATGAAAAGTAATACTAAAGGTGGCAATTAGCAGAAGTTGCTTGGTTGGTGCTTCTTTCTCATAGTTAGCTTAACATAGTTCAATATAATTATATAACATTCATAGGGCTGTGAAAAGATTGGTGGCCAAATGTAAGAAAAATCAGAGCTCCAATTTTAGTGATGTATCAACTTCAACATGATGCCACCTTGAGCAATCGTGAACCTGTATGAAAATAAGCTTGTCAGTATTTTTAAGAATTAAAATGAGGATTTGGAGTAATGAGCTCTAAAAAATTAGTCCTTTTCCCTACTATTTTCCCTTGTATTTTTCTCTGGATTTCTGTCTCCATTGGAATTTGTATTTGTTAGGCAATTCCAAATGTAGAGGCTAATGAAAGAAGTTGCCTCAGAGTTTGTTTATATAGATAAGCCATAGAAATGGTAGAGACTAAGAAAAGGGTAGAGGAACATGGATGGGTAATGTTTATTTATGTTAATTTAACTGTGTTTAATGAATAGTCTGGTCAAATTTCTGAAAATTATTATGTTACATTTGAGTTATTTTTGTTGGCTACAACTTTAGGCTAAAATGAAGCGTTCTTTTTAGTTATTTTATGTATTATATAATCCTTTGTTATATAACATTTACATACTATGTAAATGTTCTCAAGTAGATAAATTAAAAGATATGTATTAGAAACTCATGGGTCATATAAAACAGAAATACACAAAATGCATGCCAGAGAGTCTGTAGAGATTTTTCTTTTGTACATTTGTTTTCCTTTGTATTCATTTTCTAAATTTTTTCTTATTTTCTTCTTTTAAATTTTATTTATTCTGTAATGTTCCTAATTTGTTGAAATTGAGGCTTAATCACTGACACTTTGCCTTCTTATACATTTGTTTAAAGCTGTAAGTTCTTCTTGAGACACCGTGTTAGCTGCCCTCCGTAAATACTACTGAGTCATGTTTTCATTATCATTCATTTAAAAATAGTTTCCATTTCAATTTCAACTTTGACTTTGACTGACTTGTTACTTAGAAGGATTGTATATTGTCCAAGCTACTGGGATTTTCTGCTTGTATTTTTGTTATTGGTTTCTATCCCAATTCCACCTGTTTAAAGCATACACTCTGTATGATTCTAGTGTTTTGATGTTTGTTGAGACTTGTTTGGTAAATGTCCCATGTGCACTTATGAAGTTTTTTAGTATAGTTTCCGATACATGTCTAATAGATCAATTTTCAAAATTATATTATTCAAATCATCTATTCCCTAACTTTTCCTTTTCTGCTTCTATCAGTTTCTGAGCGAGGTTTGTTAAATTTCTAACTATGATTGAGAATTGCATATTTTCTTTGGTCTTTTAATATTATTTTGTACATTTTAAAGTCTATCTTACTTAACTGGAAATCAGGGAGTATGTGTATTTGGTTTAACCACTTACCCACAACAGCCACACAGCTAGTGCTACATAAATATTCAGTGGTTATTTTGACCAGTCTAGGGGGTAGAGAGTAACTGTGAGAGTTGAAATGAGTATCTAATGACAAAGTCCAGGAAATATGTGGGGGAAGGGGCGTGGGCAGTACAAAGTGCCAAGGAAGTTAAAATGGTTAGGTCAGTTCCCGCCAGATGAAAGTTTTTATATTTCCTGTACATAGTCAATATTAAGTGATGAGGCTATTAATATTATTGTTTCTTCCTCCATCTGAGAGCATGTTAGCCTTCTGTGTGTGTTTTCATCAACTTGATTAGCATCACTGAAAATGCAGCCAATAGTAGGAACCTACTGACACACACATACAAAAAGACATCTTTGGCCTGATTCAAGAGATATTCACTGTCTCTGTTCTTGCTGGAAAATTTACAGTTCTTGGCACCTTCACTTGTTGATCATCTTCCAGACTTGATGCTGTCACCTTGTTTAGCCAGGCTTCATTAACTGGCATCTCTATTCAAGATCGGGAAATGCATATTACATAGTGTATTCACAGATGTTTCTAGACATCCCCCATTGCTGTCTATATTTAAACATGGAGTAGAGCAGTGCTTCTTAAATATTTTGGTTCCAGAACCACTTTACAGTTATATTAAAATTAAAACTGGAAAAATACAAAAAGGTTTATTAATTTACTAAAAAATGATAGAAATCACTAAGAAATCACTAAGAAAATAAAACATTTTATAAAATATATTTTTCAAAGAAAAAAATTAGTGTGATGAGAGACACTGTTTTATATTTTTCAAATTTCTTGAGTGTCTGAATTAATAGAAGACTGCTTGACTGATATCTGCTGCTGTATTCGTGCTGTTGCATATGTTGACTTAGCTGAAGTACACTAAGAAAATCTGGCCTTAACACACATATATGGTTAGAAAAGGGTAATGTATTTAAAAGCCTTTGTGGATATTTAAAATCACACCAAAATGTGACAAGTGGCAATTTCTTAATAGTTTCAATGTAGAATCTGAAACTATGTTAATAAACTTTTCATACTTTTTTTTAAAAACAAAGTAGCCAATTTCATATTTTAATTGGGCCTTCTCTGTATGCATGCTTTTGTCCCATACTGATCACTTGGAAAATACTGCTTCACTGAATAAGGCAGATCTTCCCAATTTTGACATATTTCATTATAGAACATAAAAAAAATAACATTTACTCATATTATCACTGATCCCATCAGGAACATTTTTGTGTATTGCAAATCTGTAAAGCTCATTGTAACAAATGCAAATTTTCCAAAAATTCTAATTTTTACTAAAACCTTAAATATTTTCATTGGTACCAAAAACTGCTATTTTCTTCAAGTCCTATTTTGCTTATTCTTGAGAAACATCTCCCAAATGCTGATCTAACATAGTTGATCTATTAAGTGTTATTTTAATTAAATATGTTTCATGAAAAGTAGTACTAGATTAGCTCACAACTTAAATAAGTGCTTTTTCTGGAGACCATTATGCTTCAGCAAAAGTGCTTTATGTGCATTTTCCATTTTATGGCAAAGACTATTAAAAAGATGTGTGCTCAAGTTTGAAATTTAATAATATTAGTCACTTTTAGAGATTCATCAATATCCATCTTATGTGAAACTGACTTTTTTTTCCCCACTGCAAGTGGATGATAGTGGAGAAGTCAAAGATGGGTAGGCATTTTTGTTGTTAACTGTCTTTACTTGTGCCAAAAGGACAGCAGTTTTATGCACTGTTGATCTTGTGCCATCAATTTATATTTCAACACAGTGAAAAAGTCAAATAATACCTTAGTATTATTACAAAAATAATTACGATGCTCTCCTAGAGCCCTGAAGGGCATATGGGGTTTTAAACCACAATTTGAGAACCACTGGATTAAGAAGTCATCTCATGAGGTACCAGGATTTGGCCTGGGCTAGAGAGGCATAATTCTAGATTTCTTTTCTTAAAAGTCAGTAATTATTCTATTTTTTCTAGGTTCATTTTAATATAATTTAAAATTCCATATGCCAGATTTGAGTTTATGAATGCAAACCACTTAGAACAATAGCAGGCTGTTTTATAACAGACACTCAGAATTATTGGGAATGGTGACAGTGTAAGTAGCAATAACTAGTAATGATATTTATTTTCAAAAGCATTTGAATTGTGGACTTAATCTTGCCAACTGGTAGTACATTTTTTTTTCTTTTTTTAGAGAGAGAGGATGTGTACATGCAGGAAATGGAGAAAGATTCTTTTTTTTTTCTTTCACAGTTTATTGTCAAGTTGGCTTCCATATAACACACAGTGCTCATCCCAACAAGTACCCTTCTCCATATAGAGAGAAAGATTCTTAAGCATACTCCATGCTCAGCCAGCGTGGCACTCAATCCCACAAACTGTGAGATCATGAAATCATGACCTGAGTCAAAATCAAGAGTCGGATGCTTAACCAGCGGCACCAGCCCCTTTCTTTTCTTTTTCTTTCTCTCTCTCTCTCTTTTTTTTTACCTTTTTGCTTATATCTGTTTTCTATCCCCCACTCTATGATAAATATGCATTGCTTACATAATAAGAAAAAATTTTAAGAGATTATTTTTATTTTTCTATGAAGAATGATCTGAGAATCTTTCTTCTAAATCTAATGTTCTCAGGATACCTGAGTAGGTCATTTGGTTAAGCATCCGACTTTGGCTCAGGTCATGATCTCATGGTTTGTGAGTTTGAGCCCCACATCAGGTTCTATGCTGATAGCTCAGAGCTTGGAGCCTTCTTTGGATTCTTTATCTTCCTCTCTCTCTACACCTCCCCTGCTCACACTCTCTCTTTCTCCCTCAAAACAAATAAACATTAAAAAAATTAAATCTAATTTTCTCACTATGCTCCTATCATTAACTATAAATAACTTGCATGAAAAAAAAATCTATAAAAATTTGAATCTCATGTCTAGAATTCACATATAATGTGTCAATATATAGATATCCTGTGTTTTTTGAGAAGAAAGAAGGATAGCCAATCGGCCTTTATAATTTCCTACATGAATCAATATTCAGTTTTCTTGTATATATATATATTTTGACATAGTCCTTTTAATAAAGTAGATGTTATTGCTCCTGTTTCAGGACTTAGATCACTTAGGAAAGAAAGGGAAAGAAAGGTTAACATGTATTAGGTGCCTGGAAGTTCTAGAGACTGTGTTTAAGCACTTTACATATGTTTTCTCATTTAACATCCTAAAAAAATGGTAAATGTTACTATTCAATGTATTACAGTGCTGAAACTGAGGCTCCAAAGATATGGGTATGCCCACGTCATCTCGATTGTAAGTGAGAATCAGAATTTAAGCCCTCTTTTGCTGAATCCAAATCCAGAATCTTTCCACTCTCTATCCTATTCTTTCCAAAGCTCCCCACCTCCCCCTCCACCCACTAACCCCTGTCAGTCTTCTGTTGACAGTCAGCTGTCCACTATTCTTGGTTATTCATTAGGCTCAGTAGATTAGGTTTTGATCCTCTAGGAATAATATATATCAGAAATATACCAACATCAATGCTCCTCATTGCTGCTTCCCCCCCCATCTATATAATAGAGATTAAATACTTAAATGACAGCTTATTCAAATATCACAGCATGCAATATGCTCTTCTTGTCAAAACTCTCATGTTTCCTATTGTTTTAGCATTTAGAGTTTTCATTTTTGTTTCCATACTGTCATGACTTCCAATGACCAGACATCTCCACAGATTGATTTCAACTCATTTCATGAAGTTGGTGTATTAACATTTTTTTTATGATTTATGCAACTGAGTCTGCCCATGAAGGAAGGCAGGCTTCATTAACAAGTGATCAGTAATATTTAAATTCTTACTGGTTTTGTACACTGTTCTTTCAATAGCCTTAATCTATTTATAGTATCATAGAAAGACAATATCTAAAAATTATTTTTAAAATATATTAGCCCTTACATTATATAAATAACTTCACTGTTTCAGTCAAACCTACAGTAGTACTCAAGATTTAATTTGCTATAATTGAGAATAAACTAAAATAAGTATATATCATGTTAAATCTTTAATATAGTCTTAAAGGCAAATTTATTTATAAAAATATTTACTGAATATTTGTTATTTACCATTTACTAGGTGCAAGACATTGAAGTTAGAGTTTAAGTATATGTTGAAAGAGAAAAGACTTGGGGCACCACAGTGGCTCAGTCAGTCAAGCATCTAACTCTTGAATTTGGCTCAGGTCATGATCTCAATGGTTCATGACACAGAGCCCATGTAGGGTTCATGCTGAAAGCACAGACTCTGCTTGGGATTCTCTCTCTCCTCTCTCTCTCTCCAAATAAATAAATAAATTTTAAAAAAGAAAGAGACAAGACTCACTACTTGTCCTTAAAAATTATCTTTTTAAATTGGTAAAATTGATTAAGTTTGTGTGAATGCCAAGAATAGAGAATCATGTTAGCATTTTAGGTAATTAAAAAATGCTCAGTTAAATGTGCTTATTCTGAAGTATGATGGAGATTGGTCATTTTCTGTTACAATCTTAATGGAATATTTCTCCTGATGTTTAGTAATATATTCAATTACGTAAAGAAACTTTGAATTGTGGAGTTGTTTTAGTTTGGTTTTTTTTTTGGCAAAGGTCATAACAGAAGTGTTGGCATTTTATTTCTCTGTGTTCTGGTTTTTAATAAGCTTTTTTAAATTGTTTTTGCAATGTGTGTATTTTACTGTCTGTGCAACATAAGTTTGAAAGAAATATCAAATTAATTATATAAATACTTCCTAATCTTTATGCTGGGGACCTAGTTGGAGGTCCCATCAGCATCCTTTCATAATTTGTAAAGAGGACACTTATGTGCCATGTTTTTCTGGATCACAAAGAGAGGGGATATTAAGATCTCCTTCAGATAATCTACTTCTGTGCTGAATTTTTTTTAAAAAAGAAATATGTAAGAGGCAGTTTTCTTCTTTCTTGTTTTGATGGTTCCCAAACTCTGAAATTTGGTGTATTGTATTCTTGAAACGATTCCTTTGATTTCTTTAAATCTTACTTTCTCGTAAGCATTAAAGATCTCTCTCTTCCAAACTCACACCAACTGAATTTTTAATTATTTTACCCCGAATACTGTGCTTTCTAACACTTGCGGGATTTATTGCCTGTGGGAAGCATCTAAGATTTTAAGACTATCTGCTTCTTCCAAAGAGCTAAATAGTATGGTGGAAATGTGAAATACAACGTAGTATAGTAGAAATCTAACCTGTTTAATCGTGAAAATTTTCTATTTTAATTATGTTACCTGCTCTTCAATTTCCTTATTTATAAAATGGTAATAGTAGTTATTTAAGGGTTTTTTGGTGCAACAAATCTACACAATATTTTCAGTCCTTATAGTGGATTTCAAAACATGATTTACAATTACTGTGATATTTCAGAAGATCAGAAGTAATTGAGTACATAATCATGCTTTTACTTTTGTGGTATAGTGACTGACTGGCAAGGAAGTTGACATGGTGCTGCCATTTTCTCCTAACCATTTAATTTCTTGATATTATTTGTGATACAATTTTACCATGTGTTTTAGTCTTTGTATTTCCAAAGCAAAATTAAGAGATAAATCAGTTCCTTCTTCAGTCATTGTTTGTTTGTTTGCTTGTTTATGTTCATAGTAGCTTCATTTGCAATAGTAAAAAAATGACCAAAATCAATGTCTATTAACAAATAAATGAATAAACATTGTAGTATCTCCATACAATGGAAAACGGCAATAAAAAAAAGTGAACCATTGATATATAAAACATCATGAATAAATCTCAAAAAGCATGCTGAGTAAATAAAGACAGAGAAAACATAGTCCTATTATATGCTTCTATATAACATTTTAGGAAATGAAAATTAACCTAGAGTGACAAAAAGCAGACCAGTGTTTGCCCCTTGAAGAGCAGAGGGGCAGGTTGGAGGATTTCAAAGGATATGCTTTCTTGTTTAAGTTTGCTACACACATATAGTACATAATTCACAGAATCTTACCACATTGAACACCAAGTCAGATAATCATTTTAAAGATATATGTGACTTTTTAGTATGTGAAAAATATCAGCTGGTATAGTATGAGTATTTGTGTATGTTATTGTACACACATCTAATAAAATCTCAGTGAACTTTAGTAAATGTGCAGGGTTTTTCTCTGCTAGTATGTTTCTTTCGATGGTTTCTTTCCCCATTCATTTACAATGTAATCTTGGCACTCACCCTGGTACTAGGAAGACTACATGCATCGCTGCCTCCAATTCTAACATCAGTGCTGCTCTGTGGCTCATCCAGTAGCAGGTGTTGAACATTGATATAAACAGAATTTTGTCTACCAAAGCCAAAATCCTCCCATTTCCAGTCTCCACTGGCCAAAGGAATGCTAATGCAAAACTCCCAAATTCAAGTCTCAGGCATGACAGTTCATTATGCTGCCTGCCAAGACTACTGGCCCATGGAAACTCTTATTTTAAAATTTAAGGCAGAGTAAAACTTTCTATCATACACCTTGTGATTGTAGGTGATACACTCCTAGTTTTGAAGCTTTCTCTTAAATTAGTAAGTTGAGATTGCATTGCACTTAATTACTTAATGACATGTGTCTTTGAATATAGGAAATTACCTAAATATAACAGAACTGTTCACCATAAATCCCAAAATCCTTATGGGAGGGGGAGAGGTTAAGAAAGATAGTGGAAATTCTCAGTGAAATTCAGGCATTTTAGTATTCTAAATGATTTGAAATGGTTAATGAATACAATCCTTCGATTAAAACATATGTATCAATAAGACTTTTTCTTAATGACCACTGATTTATTTAAAACAACTTAGATTATGAGGCACCTCGTTGGCTCAGATCATGATCTCATAGTTCCTGAGTTTGAGACCCATGTTCGGCTCATGCTGTCAGCAAAGAGCCTGCTTAGGATCCTGTCTCTCCCTCTCTCTCTACTCCTCCCCTGCTCATGTTCTCTCTCTCTCTCTCTCTCTCTCTCTCCCTCTCTCTCTCTCCCTTAACAATAAATAAACTTAAACAAGTTTAAAACCTAAATAAAAATTTAGATTAAAGGTTACATAATTTCAGAACTTGGAACTCACACAGCCTCTATAAGACTTTTTTGGGTGGGATGGGGGACAAGATCATTATAAACATTTGACAAGTTTAAAATAAAGTTGTAAATACAATATAATTAAAAAGTAATCTTAGGAAAATTGAATTTGAACAAGTATTTATTAACTTACTATTATTTTTTTATTGTAAGTTAATTACTAAGAAGTGTTGTTCCCTCTATCATTTTTTAAAAGACCAGTAATTTTAGAATCATGTGTATATAAAAACTTCATTAATATTTTTCAGGATACTTTTTCTTTTATATATATTGATATGTGGCACTCTTTCGATTACTCTATAGGGGATTTCATTTTCCCTTAAATCCAATCAACCTTCATAATATACAAGATTTGAATGGTTTGCATCAGGTAGGGTAATGTGCAAAATGATATCACATCAATCAATTTTGAATAAATTTTCTACATGAAGGTCTACAGGAAAAAAAAAAAAGGAACATGGATCATAATTCTTAACTGCTTTTGCATCCCCTTGAATGTTGTGGGAATAGCAATCTGTACTTCCAAAGAAATCATGTCTTTATGTGGAAGTTGGGTACTCAAGGTAGTGCATTTCTGTTTTGGGTAGTTTTTAAAAATAGATATTCTGAAAAACAGATAGGTTCTGTATACATTATAAAATATCTCCTTTAAAAACATCACTATCCTGAGTTAATAGAATAGTATAAGGAATCACCAAAAGGATCAAATCTAAGGAAAGGGTGCTGTAGCAGGTGATGAAACCAAAACCCTAGAACTTTGAGGATTAATAGCAGGTGGCACAGGGAGCAGTGGAAGAGCCCTGATTCAAAGAAGAAAGCATAAAATTCTTACAGCATTAAAAACATTGAATCGGCAGTTCATAGTTCTCTCATAAGAACATCTAGTATAGACAATGTTTAGTTAAAGAATACTTTGTATCTTTCAAAAATTATAATCATGTTCAAGTTCTCCCAGAGAACAGATCAAGAAAGAATACTCTGTCTCATTTTATGAGGTTTGTATAACTTCAAAATCAGATAGAAATGATGTCAGAAAGGAACACTGTCTACCAACTTTACTTCTAAAAACAGACATGAAAATTGTAAATAAAATGTTGGCAAAATAAATTACATAATAGCCTAAACGGATACTGCATCCTACTAAGTGAGTTAATTTTAGGAATGCAAGTTTGAATGCTAAAAAATTGAATGATGTAATCCATCATATTAAAGAAACGGATATAATATGATGGTCTTAATAAATGCATCAGAGTTGATGATAAAATTTAATACTGATTCATAAAACATCTTTTATCAAAATAAGAATGGAAGGAATATCCTTAACCTGATATTTGGAATAGTAAATAAATGACCATTATCATGCCTTATTAAATATGTTATTAAATATTTTATGAAGGTTTTAATCTGCATAGTAATAAAAAAGGAATAACATCTATAAGTGACTAGAAAGGAAGTAACAATACCTTCATTATTTGCTTATAACATTTTTTTATGTAGAAAACTCAAAGAAGGAAAATATTATAATTAATAAGGAAGTTTAGCAGGATGATTTGATAGAAGAACAGAGTAGTATTCTGTATCAGCAACGAGCAGAAAAAATATTTTCATTTTAAAACATTTTTATGTTACTATTGACTGGTATTGGAAATATTAAGTACTTATATTTATGTTATTGTAAGGATGACATTTCTCCTCTAATTCATATTTTTAGCCTCAAGGTAATTTCAGATACAATCTTGATAAGGAAATTGATAAGCTCATTCCATTATTATTATGGAAGAGAAAAAATAATGAAGATGTTCTTGAGGAAATAGGAGGACAAGCCTTTCTGAATATTAACATGCATTAGAAAGTAAAAATAATTAAAATAGCATATTGTAATGGAGAGGGATCAAAAAGACTGATGAAACTGATTGGGAAGCCCAGACAGACCCACCCACATATGGAAATTCATAAATGACAGAAGTACAAAGTAGTGAAGAGAATACTAGAATGGTTATTCATATGGAAAGAAGGTGATACTGAATTCCCACTTCAAACCCCACTCCCAATACACACAAACACACTCCAGGTAAACATTAAAATGTTTAAAAACAAATTCCTTAAAACTTTAGGGGAAAAATGAATAATTTTATTACCATAGGTTTAACAAGGATTTCTTAAACATATCAAAATATGTGCAAACCGTTGCATTATATTAAAATTATACAAATTGAAATTATGAATTTCTATTCATCATAAAACAAGACAGTAAAAATGAAAGAGAAGCCAAAAACTGGTAGAACATAAGTGTCATCTATGACCCAAAAGGGGTTATCCAGAATATAAAAAAACTTCTGTAAATAAGGGCAAAATACAAAGTCATAGCAAAGAAAAGGGAACGTAGAACTCAAAGATACATGAAAAGATCCTCATTAGTAATTATAGAAATGTAAATGAAAGCTACAATGGGATACAATTTTACACTCACCACATTGGCAAAATTATAAAATGAAATAAAATAAAAGACAACATCAAGTGTTGGTGAGGAATGGAGGAAACTGAACTTTCATGCAGAGCAGGTAGGAATGTAATTAAAACGCTTGTAAAGCATTTTAGCACTTCTTACTAAAGATGTACATGCCTTCCTTGCCTAGAGAAATATGAAACAAGAATGTTTTGTTTATTTGCCTTTTGGTTTTTGTTTTGTTTCTGTTTTTTACTGTGCCTTTGGTGGAAGAAGAGACCTGGGCAGGGGAGGGAAATCTCTTCTCATGCCTTTTTCATTGGCTGAACCTAAAACTGACTAGAAACCAGAAGGCTTGATAAAGCTTCATAAAGGTGAATCTTGGGGCATGCAGAAAAAGAGGTGCAGTGAGCTGGGGGACAAAAGAAGAATTCTATCACCCAGATATTCATGGAAAGTTTATTTACTTCGAGCTCTATAGAGGTTCTAATAGTTCTTTTGTTTGTTTGTTTTGGTTTTGGGTTTGGGTTTTTTTTGCTTTATTTTTATTTTAAGTTTCTTCTGTGCCTATGGTTATTTTCTAATTTTGTCTATTTGTTTTCTTCTTTTAAAAAGAAAATAGTTTACCTAATGATTTATCGTCTTCCTTTCTTCCTTATATTATAACAACGTTCTTGTATTTATAATAATGGAAAACTTGGGAACAATTTTAAAATACTTATCTCAGGAAATTAATAAATAAATCAGGAGGAATCTCAGAAACCTAATATTAAGTGAGAAAAAAATCACAGAAGTATGTACATATATATACTATAATTATCATGCTATAAGTTGCTAAGAGACTAGATGTTAAATGTTCTCAATAAAAAACCAAAATGATAGTTATGTGATGTGTGGATATGTTAGCAGACCCTATAGTGGTAATCATTTTGCAATAATTAGTTTATCAAGTTAACATGTACACCTTAAACTTATACAATGCTTTATACCAATTATATCAGAATGAATCTGGGGAAAATGGAAATATATAAATAAGATACCAACTATATCAAAGCAGATATTCAAAAATAAGGGGTAAATTGTTACATTTATATTAAATCTATACAAAGAAGACAATGAGAAGCAACAGAAAAGAAAAAAATAATCAGATGGAGGGGGTACCAATAAATAAAGAGTACCAAACGGGCATCAATAATATCAGAGATGTTATACCTCATAACCTGGGTTGTTCCTTCATTATTCTTTATACTTTATATATGTTATATATTCCTTATATATTCAGTTTTTCACAATATAAAAAATTAAACTGTAATACAAAAAGTATATATTCCTTCAATTCAGAGTGAATTAGGGAATGCAGATATTCTCTATTCAGAAATTTTAGCTTAATACTAAATAATACTTAGAAATTCTCCAGCATTGGGATAAGTTATGAATTCTTCAGTTGAAACCCTAAAGAAGTATTTGATTTGCTTTTCAAGGCCATCTTATATTCCATATATATCTTGAAAATTTTAATGTTTTTTATTTGCTTGTATCATAAAGCACTTTGGAATGGAGACCAACAAAGCAAATAGCAGAAAAAACATTTTACATACTCGTGTATGGATTCATGCTCATTAATTTACTGAGTAGAACAACAACAAAACTATTGAAATGTCCCTTTGTTTTTTTTGTGTGTTGACTAATATACATTCAAATGTGCATAAATAAAATGTGTTCTGCAATTCTATATATAATACAAAAGAATGTTATTGATACATCTTTATAAATAACTTTATTCTCAAACTGAATTAAGTTTCAACATCAATTAGTTTACCTGCCCTACTCCAAGTAGTGCAGAGAAAACTATAGTAGCAATAAAGAAAGAGGATGGGGATACAGAAATCAGATAAAGCAACAAAAGAACAGGATAGAGAGCTAGAGAACTAGATGACAGACTAGAATATACCAACCTTCATCTCCCCACAAATAACAATTAGCTATCTAAGAATTAAAATAGCTTTGGGAAGGCTCAAGAGTCCAATTAAGAACATACAGCAACACAGTGGAGCCAAAATTAAGAATAACTGCATAGACAGGATTGAGATCGGCTTAGCTGAGACATCCAGAAATGGTTAGGAACTAAGAGGAAAGGTAGAGGCCTTTTCTTTGTGGTTCCCAGTGTCCAACTCTGTGGAGGACCCAAGCAGTCTTTGCCAATGAGGACCTCATTGGCACAGACTCTCCGGAGCTTTCATAATGGACTCCATACTGTTTGTTGGTATGGACTTCAGTGGCCTGATCCTCAGAGGACACCAGCAGCATTCACCACTGAGGTCACCAAAAGCTATCACTGCCACACATTCTTAAGAAAGGGAGATGCTACTGTGTCCCTCCTCCACCCAAAGGAGCTACTATTGCACAGGACCAGGGCTGCCACCACTACCCAACCATGTACAGTCCTCGACCCTAGAGCTATAGCTGCTCTACATGCTCCCGCAATTTAGGCCTGAATATAGCTGTGACTTTGTATATACCTGTAGCTCAGCCACTGGAGTCACTACTCTTGTGGGCTTGCCAAAGAGTATCTTTCTCTAAGTGTTTACACTCTAGACCCTGGTTATGTGATTGCTTTGGGAGTGTCTATGCATCAGATACCAATATCACCACCACTGCAAGGGTGCTGCAAGCTGACCAGCACTAACAGAGATACCCTTGGCCACAGTATTCCCCTGGGAGAAAAAGAAAAAGGAAATTCCCGGAAGCCTTTGCTCAGACTCTAACAGCTGTTACTACTACTGAGTACACCCACAGCATCTGCCAATGAGGACCTGTACAATCTTATATTAGACAAAATAGAATGTCAAAAACTGTATGTAAATAGGTAAAGAAGGTCACTATATGATGGGTTTCAATTCATCAAGAGGATACAACAATTATATATACACCCAGCATTGGAACTCCTGTATTAAGCAAATGTTAACATATCTGAGGGCAGAAATACATAGCAATGCAATAGTAATAGGAGACTTTAATACCCCAATTTAAATAATGGATATCTTATCCAGAAAGAAAATCAATAAGGAAATGTTGGCTGTGAACTACATTTTAGACCAAATGGATCTCAAAGACGTATACTGAACATTCCATCGAACAGCAGCAGAATACTCATTCTTAAGCACACACAGAACATCTCCAGGATAGACCATATGTTAGACCACAAAACAACTTTTAACAAATCTAAGAAGTTTGAAATCATACCAGATATTTTTTTTTTCATCATGATGTTATGAAACTAGAATTCAATAACTGGAGGGAAAATAGTAGAAAATGAAAATATGTAGAAATTAAAAAATATACTCCTGAACAACCAATGTGTCATGGAAGAAATCGAAAATGAAATGAAAGAACGCTTGGGTGACTCTGTCAATTAAGTGTCCAACTCTTGATTTCAGTTCAGGTCATGATCTCACGGTTTGTGAGATCGAGCCCCACACCGGGCTCTGAGCTGACAGTGCAGAGCCTCCTTGGTATTTTGTCTCTCTCGCTCTCTCTCTGTCTCTCAAAATAAATAAACTTTGCAAAAAAGGAAATAAAACACAAATATCCTGAGATAAACAAAAATGGAAGCAGGACATACCAAAATTTATGGGATGTAGCAAAAACAATTCTAAGATGAGGTTTATAGAGATAAATGCCTACATTAAGGGTGGGGGAGAAGATCTCAAATGAACAACCTATCTTTATACCCAAGGAACTAGGAAAAGAAGAACCAACTAATCCCAGGGTTAGTAGAAGGAAGGAAATAAAGATCAGAGCAGAAATAAGTGAAATGGAGACTAGAAAAACAATAAAAAGATCAGTGAAGCTAAGAGCTTTTTCTTTTTTAAGATAAATTTGACAAACCATTAGCTAGACTAAATAAGACAAAAGAGAGAAAACCCAAAGTTAGAAATAAAGGTGGAGACATTTACTGAAACCACAGAAATACAAAGAAACATAGGAGTCTACTAGGAGCAATCATATGCCAACACGTTGTACAACCTAAAAGAAATGGCTAAATTCCTAGAAATATACAACCAAACAAAATTGAATCATGAAAAAATAGAAAATCTAATTGATGCATAAGTAGAAAGCAGATTGAATCAGTAATCAAAAACCTCCAAACCAAGAAAATCCCAGGATTAGATAGCTTTGCTGGTGAATTCTTTCAAACATTTAAAGAAGAATTAATGCTAGGCCTTCTCGAATTCTTCCAAAAAGTTGAAACTCAGTATCTGAGGCCAGATTATGCCAAAGGTAGACAAAAATACTACAAGAAAAGAAAATTATAGTTCAATACCCTGATGAACCTAGATGTAAAAACCCCACACAAAATACTAGCAAAGAATTCAACAGTATATTTAAAGGATCATACACCACAATCAAGTGGGATTTACTCTTGAGATTCAAAGATGGCTGAAAACATGCAAATCAATAAATTTGGTACACCATATAAACAGAATGAAAGATATATATCTTATGATCATCTCAACAAATGCAGAAAAAAACATAAGACAGAATTCAACATCCCTTCCTTATAAACACTTTCATTACATTATGTATGTAGGGAATACTTTAACCTAATAAAGGCAGACTCACAGCTAACATCATACTTAACAATGAAGAGCTAAAAGCCTTTCCTCTAAAATTAGGAACAAGACAAAAATTCTCAGTCTCCCCACTTCTATTTAATACATTGCTGGAAGTCCTAGTCAGAACAGTCAGGCATGCGTGCATGCATACATACATACATACATACATACATAACTTACTTATATTGGAAAGAAAGAAGTAAACTTGTGTTTATAGATGACATGATTATATATACAGAAAATCATAAAACTTCCACAAAGAACCATTAGAACTAATAAATTCAGTTAAAGTTGCGGGATACAAAATCAATATAAAAATCATTGTGCATTTCTACACACTACAAACAAACTATATGAAAAAGAAATTAAAGCAATATCATTTATAATAGCACTAAAATAATAAAATACTTAGGAATAAATTTAACCAATGAAGTAAGACATATATACTAAAAACTATAAGACATTGATGAAAAAAAAAATGGAAAGAAAGACAAATAAAATGGAAGGCTATGTCATATTCTTAGACTGAAAGAATTAATATTGTTAAAATGAACATATTCCCCAAAGTACTCTACAGATTCATTGCAATCCCTGTCAAAATTCCAATGGCATTTTCCACAGAAGAAGAGCAACCCTAAAACTTATATTGAGCCACAAAAGCCCCTGCATAGCCAAAGCTTTCTTGAGAAGGAAGAACAAATCTGGGCACATCACATTTCTTGATTTAAAACTATACTAATCAAAATATTATGGTATGGCATAAAAGCTGATCATAAAATGTGATCTGTTTAAGCAAAAATGATCAAGGTGTACTTGGTTGACTCCATCCGTTAAAGTATCTGACTCTTGATTTTGACTCAGGTCATGACATCATTGTTTTTGAATTCGAGCCCCATATCTGGCTACACACTGACAGTGCAGAGCCTGCCTGGGACTCTCTCTCTCCCTCTGTTCACCCCCACCCCACTTGTGGGTATACACATATGCTCTCTCTCAAAAATAAATAAACATAAAAACATAAAATTTTAAAAATAACAAATGAAACAGATCCAATGACCAAAAATAGACCAATGCAACAGAATAGAGTCCTCAAAAATAAATCCATACATATATGGTCAATTAATTTTTGACAAAGGAGCAAGGATACACAATAGGGAAAGAATAGTTTCTTCAATAAACATTGTTGAAAAACTGGAATTCAGATGCAAAAGAATTAAATTGAACCCCTATATCTCACTATTTACAAAAATTAATTTGAGACAGATTAAAATCTTAAATATAAAACTGAAACTGCAGTACTCTAGAAGAAAACAAAGGGAATATTCCTTGATGTCAGTCCTTGCAATTTTTTTTTGATATGACAACAAAAGCATAGGCAACAAAGCAAAAATAAACAAGTGAGACTACATCAAACTAAAAAGCTTCTGCACAGCAAAGGAAACAACAAACTGAGAAGAGCCTGTGGAATGAGAGAAAATATTTACACATCATATATTTGATAAGGGGTTCATATTTATTTATCCCCACCCTTGGTTAAAAACCCTTATCACAGATCCTGACCAGTACTTAAGTTTTGCCTTATCTTACCATACAGGACTTAGTGCAATCTTGGCTGAACCTCAGTCTAACTCTTGGTGGAGCCATCTCCCCTAGCAGCCTTTCCAATGTGTGATATAAAGTGAATGACAGTGGCGGCTCCTGAGTGGCTCAGTCAGTTAAGTGTCTGACTTCTGCTCAGGTCATGATTTTCAGGTTCGTGAGTCTGAGCCCTGCATCAGGCTCTGTGCTGACAGCTCAGAGCCTAGAACCTGCTTCAAATCTGTGTCTTCCTCCCTCTCTCTCTGTCCCTCCCCTCCTCTCTCTCTCTTTCTCAAAAATAAATAAACATTAGAAACTGTAAAAATAAATAAAGTGGATGACAGTGAGGAGCTTATATAATTCAGTAGCAAAAAAAAATTACAAATAGTCCACTTTAAAATGGACAAAAGATCTGAATAGACATATCTCCAAAAAAATATATACAGATGACCAATAGATCCATGAAAGTTGCTCAACATCATTAACCATCAGGGAATACAAAGCAAAACCACAATGAGATACCACCATATACCTGTAAGGATGTCTGTTATTAAAAACAAAAACAAAAAATATGCTGGTGAGGATGTGAAGAAAATATAACCTTTGTACACTATTGGTGAGAGTGTAAACTGGTACAGACATTATGGAAAACAGTATGGAGTTTCCTTGAAAAATTAAAACTAGAACTGCCATATGACCCAAAAATCCACTTCTGAGAATATATCCAAAGGAAATGATATCAGTATCTGGAAGAAATATTTGCATTCATGTTCATTGCAACATTATTTATAATAGCTGAAGTACGAAAATAATCTAAGTACTCATGTATGGATGAATGTAGAATCAATGTGCAGTAGAATATTATTCAACCTTAAAAAATGAGATCATGCCTTTTGTGAAAACAAAGATATCTCAGAGGAGAAGTACAATAAGACAGAGAGTAAGAAAAGCAGATACTGAGTTATATCACTTACATGTGTAATCTAAAAAGCCAACAAACAAACTCATAGTAACAAAGTATAATCATAGCTGACAGGGCACCAGGGGTGGGGGAAAGGAAGACATATTGGTCAAGGGGATACAAGTTTTCAGTTGTAAGATGCATAATTTCTGAGGATCTACTATACAGCATGGTGAGGACTGTTAATAATACTGCATTATGTACTTCAAATTTGCTAAGAGAGGAGATCTTAAATATTTCAACACACAGGGGTGTGCCTGGGTGGCTCAGATGGTTGAGTGTCTGTCTTTGCCTCAGGTCATGATCTCATAGTTTGTGAGTTTGAGCCCCACCTCTGGCTTTCTGCTTTTCGTGAAGAGCCTGCTTCAGATCTTATCTCCCTCTTTCTCTGCCCTGCCTTCTCTTTTTCTCTCTGAAAAATAAATAACCGTAATTTTTTTTTTTTAGTTTCAACATACAACACATACACCCACACATAAAGGTAAATATTGAGATGATGTAGTAATCTGTGATAATTTCATAATATACGTGTATATCAAATCATATTGTACACTTTAAATATATACAATTTAATTTGCCAATTATACAAAAAGCCTCTCCTGCCAAGCACACACACACACAGAGAACAGAAGGCAGACCCATCTTATTCAGAATAAAAAGTGAAATTCTTTCAATCAACTCTTTTACAAAATTTACATGGCATTGATAATTGGTCAAATTGCATATTAAGAAAAAAATAGAAATAACCTTAGAAAACAATTGGGAAATTATTCATTATTGCATCTTCTTGTATAGACCATCTTTTAACTATGTCAGCAGACTTTTAGGTCTCTAGTAATAACATGTTACTATATGTCATATACAGTATTACATATTACTATATATTACTTTTCTATGTTATATATATTTTTTTCCTGATGTGTATATTTTTTTATTCCTTTTCCTGATGTCTTTCATTTGGGAGTTATTGAATAAATAGAGTACTAAAAGAATCAAATACGTGTGAGAAAAATAATGTATAGGGAAAAATATAAACACTATCTGTTTAAGAACTACCCATTTAGGTAATGTTTTGGATAGCAATTAAATTCTTAGAAGAAGATATATTTTTGTCCAAAAGTGAACCAGTCCCTTTACATCCCAGTCCCAAACAAAACTTTATTGTATTGTTATTTTTAAATTTCCCATTTCTGACTTTGTTCTAAATTCTGCTCATGTGTGTGTATATCTGTGTGTGCGCGTGCTTGTGAGTGTGTGTCTATATTTACAGAATTTGGCTTTTAGGATGTCATAAGGAAAAATGGTGCCATTGTATTACAGAAAAGATAAGGAATAAATATATAGACTACAGCAAGTACATGCAAAAATTAATTCCATATGGATTTGATAATCTGTAGTTGGTTTTAGCATGATATAACAATTTTATTGCATATCATTGTGCTCACAGTATTACGTAATTTGTATCAAAAGTGTTTTCTCTTGCTGCGAATGGCCAGCAAACCCTGTGCTAACCTATGAAATATTATCCTTTGCTAAGAAAGAGAGAAGGCCTGGGGTCAATGTTCACAGTAGAAGACCCCATTTGCCTCAAGCTTATTCTCATTTATTGTAGTGTCAGGCCAATCACAAATCTTAATTGGCTTGTTGTGTAAAGATGGAGTACATTTCAGGCATGGGAAAACAAAGGGTGCATGACAGTCTGCCAGAGAATAATCAAATCAGAGATATACAACAAGGGTCTTTGTGTCCTATTGTTTTGCTAAACATTGTATACAATGTATAGATAATGGAGTTTCCCCCTGGGACTGCAGAAATGCCTGGGAAGAGCATTCCCCAGTCAGGGTGGTTACACCCATGTCTCACATTCCAAAAGACCCACACGCCTCCCAAGCTAACTTCAGCCCACCAGAAATCTCCCTGTTACACTTTAGTTAGTCAAGCATTGTGTCTAATCTCATCATCCTCAGTTATAACCCCATCACTCTCCAGATCATTTTAAATAGTAATAGCTATATATTAATCATATCCCTATATGGAGTCATAGTCATTGCAATACAAAACTGTCTTCACCAGCATGACACCTCATTTTTAGAACTGAGTTTTAAATGGATTATGTGTTGATGTGCACAGAAAGATCAGAACGAATAAAAGAACTAGTTGGCATTAATCACTCTCTTCCTTGCAATCCCATGGTGCTTTATTAGTTCTTAATTTAAGAACTTAATTCATTCTGCTTTGATTTAGTATAATTTCTCTGCAAGCTCATCATCTTTCCCAAACTGTGGGTTTCTTGTATAGTGTCGTGTCCCGTTCATCTTTCATATCCTACATCTAGTAATAGTTGTTCGTATATTAAATGGTCATAACTCAAGAGAATATTTTTCCCTTTTTTTTTTAGAGTGTGCTTTTTAAATTTCTTTCAGAAATTTGGTACAACTGTATAAAAGTGAAGATGACACAGAAATTTCAAAGAAGATTAAGACTCACTGGACTTCTCTGGGCCTAGAAGATGTACAGTTTGTAAATTACTCTGTGCTGCTTAATCTGCCAGGCCCTTCTGCCAGCTCTGTGACTCTGAGCAGCAGTGGCCAATGCTTTCATCCTAATGGCCAGCCTTGCAGCGAAGAAGCCAGAAAACACAGCAGCCAAGATCTGCTTTACTCATATGCAGCCTATTCTGCCAAAGGAACTCTCGAGGTAATATGACCATTTGTCTCTGTCATTTATAGTGAAATGGAATTAGAAAACAACAGCTTTCATCTAAATTGGACTAACTGGCAAGACGTAACATAAAAAAAGTAACCATTAAAATGTTCTCAGTGTGGAGGTGCCAGGGAAGGGGAAGGAAGATTTGGATTGCCTGACCTTCTTCTTGTCATATTTTGAAAGTGAAAACATGTTAAAAGAATTTAATTCAAATGTGTTGAATGTGTGACTGAGTCATTCACATTTTGCTTAGTTGGTGTAGGACAAGTTCATTTTATTCTTTGGTTTTTGAAGAGGCAAATGTTAATGGATGGATATGGACAGAAAGAACAGAGGTGAAGGCCGTGGTGTTTGAGATTGTGTACACACACAAGAAATGAAGAGGAAAATCGACATGATTATTCACAGATTCAAGATGTGAGATACAGTGCTTCTGCTTTCTTGATGGAGAACACAGGAGATAAGGAGCCAGATCTGGATTATTGCTTTACTATTCCTGGTTTAGCCAGTTCTTTGGTGGTGGGTGAGGTGCTTGGCTTCTAGAACCACATAGACTGGTTTCAAATCTCAGTTCCTACAGCCCCCATCGTGAATTATCCAGCTAGGGCCAAGTTTCCTCATCTCTGTAATGGAGATAAAAATAGTTGCACATTTACAAGATTGTTGTTAGCTAATATATATAAATCTTGGAGGACAGACCTTAGCCCACAGTAAGGACCATATACCAGTTAGATACAATATGTATTTGGTTATATCTCCTTTATATAGGCAAATTGTCTCTGTCCGTGTAAAAATACCATTTTCAAAAGCACATTGTGTTTCTTTTACAAACCTTTAGATTGCCTCATTTAAAACGAATGAAATAATACTGTTTCTGATTATTGTTAATTATTGGCACAGATTTTTAAGAATCTACCTTGTTAACTCTAATTAATATATTAAATATTTAAATCATTTGAAGTTACTTTACAGATACATTCTTTTTTTTTTTTCTTTTCATTTTTTGGGGAAGGTGGAGAGAGTCCATTTACAGGTAGTTCTACATTGTCTGGGATCTGTTATGTCATTCTCTGAATTTTAGGAGAAGGACCACATATAACCACTACCTTGGAAAGCCTTATTAATTACATGTTAATATAATATTAATTTCTGTGGTATTTCTAGTGTGCGACCCATGTCATTTTATTTGATTAATATATACTTTTTCTGGTAGGCAATGATGGAAGTTTACCTGTGTGTTAATGAAAAGAAAAGGAGGCCGGCCAGCGCTCTTCTGCTGGTTCAGAAGCTCTGGCCTCACGTCAAGATTCTTAAGTTACCCCACATATTTTCTTTCAGACTTTCAAATCTTTATTACCCCTCACATCTCCAGCTCCCTCTTTATTCCAGTTGATTCATCTCCTCACTTTAAAAAAAAAAAATTACAAAAAGTATCCAAAACACAGAACAAGACAAACCCCATAAGCTTGTGTGGGTTCTTGGAATCACCCTCATCAATTTGCTTTTCGATTTATTATTCCTTAACTTAGGTGATATGGAAAAGCCATGAAATTACAATTTGCGTACCTGTTTCCTCAGCATGGGCCTGTAGTGATCCACTGGGCCCATTGAGTTAGTTTTTTATGTTCCCATGTAGCCACACCTCTGAGAGTTCTACACATTTATCTTATCAGTTTAAATGTTTAAATTTTCCTGTTTCATATGAAAGAAACCAAGGTCTACTATAGAATTGTGGAACTGCTTAAATGTCCATAAAGGCATACATCATTTTGGGACCATCTACCATTATAAATGCTAAAAAATTACCATTTTTCAAAAAAGAAATATTGAGAAAGTTTTAAAGAAGCTATTAAAAGGGAAAAATAAACTTTGCTATCATGTAGACATTTGCAGTAAGGCCTAAATGAAAGGGAGTAGTGTTAGAGGAACTGAAATGCAATTATGGATAAAACAAACACCTTGTATTTGAAGAAATTAACCATGAGAATTAAATGAAGACACCGATGATAACTATTTTTAGAATTATATTAATAATTCAAATGTATTATGCTAAGTACATAATAATTTAAATATTTATATCAATAAATCTATTGATGTCGATTTTTTAAAACCCCAACTATATTGGCATTATGATTTTCAAATGCAAAGCAGTTCCTAGGTGACTATTTTATATGCATATAGAGTATTTGCATATATTTTATATACATGTTTTAGACAAGTATATTATTGAAACTCACATATTCTAATTAATAGGATGTGGGTGATTTTCTGTATCTCTTCAGACCATTCCCTAATTAAAATCAAGCTTGAGAGGTTGCTGCTGATGATTCAGGCATACCTACTTTGTGATTTTGAGTACACTGGGTTTGCATGAATTTCTATCAGGCTGAGCCATTAACAACTTCTTAAATTATTCTCGTCTGTGTGCCAGCAAAGCTCCCTGCTACTTTTGCTTTTGACAAGGTTATTTGTAGAAGAGGAGTGCCCCTTTTGTTTGAAGTGCTGTCATGTCCATTCATCATATGACCATTTTGTATAAGCTTCCAATTTTTGCTTTCTGGTAACAGTCTAAACAGCATTTGTGATATCTGAGATCTACTTCGAAAACCTACTTAGTGCCAGCATGATGGATGGTGTACTTTGCAACTTCTTTGTAATTCATTGTGCACTAAAAGGTGACATTGTTTACCCCATCATAATGACAGGTGGGTCAGTAAAGGGGTCCTAAGGAGAGTTGTCCTGTCAGATGCAAAATACATATTAAAATGGATACATAAATAATTTAGCATGAGTGAGGTTAGCTTCAGGGAATAAACAGTGATTTATATTTTTATTAAAAGATAAATATCAACTATAATATCATCATACTGTTAAAGACATTGGTAGTGAATGCTGATAATGTCTAGTCAGTTTTATAAATAGAATATATGGCTTTATGCAATCCCTGTGCAATTATTTCTTTTGTCCTTTGTGAAATCCACATAGCTGCAGAAAAGCAAAGGAAACAATTAATATTTAATATAGGTTGGTAAGATTGGAGTCTACCGTGTTTATATTTTTGAACAGAGGATCTGTTTTCATTGTAATACAGTTTATGGATTTGGAAATTTTCTTTGTGTTAAGTATTATTTTGTGTTTGGAAGTAAAAACAAAGAATGCAATTTTATGGAGAAACTTATTTTCAACAACTCATTAACTGTGCATAAGATAGATTGTCATCAACACATTTATCACTACCCCATTCCTCAGAGAGCCCAGAGTAGCACCCTTCCTTACTAGCTGCACAACTGTGGGTTGGTTACTTTAGTTCTCTAAGCCTCAGTGTTCTCATCTGTATAAGGGGAATGGTATAGTGCCTCCATTGGCTGTGGCGGGGAATATATGATATAAACCAGGTAGGGCATATTGAGTGCACTTAGAACAACTCTGTAGCTTTTAGCTATTATTATTACATGGTATAAAATAAAAACATTTAAATGGCAGAAATTAAAGTATGATAACTATATATCATAATTTGAAACTTTTATCATATTCTCTGAATGTAATCTTCCAGTCTTCTGTTTAATATAATAAGTGTTAATTATTAGGGAGGAAATGCCTTGTTAAATATGAATACATATGTTATCTATACTTAAATGTTTGTTAGAGAGGTTACATCTTCTACCTGGGAAAGGTAACCAAAGCCTATTTTATGGAATAAAAGTTTTGAAACAAAGATAGCTGAATTCAGTTAAGTGGTTAAAATCCAATGAACATTTTTCCCTTTTCATTAACACAAACGTGGCATTTTTAGTGAGAATGTGTTTGACTACAAAGTTCTTATTTGACTTAAGTTATTTCTAAAGTCTCTGAATAGGGGGCGCCTGGGTGGCTCAGTCAGTTACACATCCAACTTTGGTTCAGGTCATGATCTCACAGTTTCTGGGTTTGAGCCCCGCGTCGGGCTCTGTGCTGACAGCTAGCTCAGAGCCTGTAGCCTGTTTCAGATTCTGTGTCTCCCTCTCTCTCTGACCCTCCCCTGCTCATGCTGTCTCTCTCTCTCTCTCTCAGAAATAAATAAAAACATTAAAAAAAAATTTAAGGTCTCTGAATAGTCATAATTAAGAGTTATCTGACAGAAAATTCTAGGTTTGCATTTTTATTTTGACATAGTATAAAGCATACTTCTTACCAAATTAAGTGATAATTTATTAATTAAGTAATAATTAAATGATAACATTCTTAGCAAATTTAATTTATATTTTAATTTCCATAAAATGCTAGCATTTAAATATGTAGCTTACATATAAAATGTATCTCGCTTCACTGGGTACTGCAAATTCAGTTTTTTTCAAAACTAGAAAGATCTGTGGAAAAGTTGACCCTTAGGTTTATGTATTATTTCAATATGCTAATCTAATTGATTTAAAAAGTTTTTTAATGTTTATTTTTGAGAGAGAGAGAATAAGAGAGCAAGAGTGGGAGAGGGGCAGAGAGAGACAGAGACCGAATTCAAAGCAGGCTCCAGGCACTGAACTGTCAGCACAGAGCTGGACATGGGGCTCAAACCCAAGAACTGTGAGATCATGTCCTGAGCCGAAGTTGGACACTTAACTGACTGAGCCACCCAGGTTCCCCTATCTAATTCATTTTAAAAGAAGCAGAATCTGCCCTATTACTTTCATGGCCTCTAGGAAGAATTCTCTTGAATGAATTTGCAACTCCTTCAATATCCTTACCTTAATAAGTTGAGTATCATTTATTAAATAAAGTACCCTGTGATTATTAATTTGTTTTTTCTTATATTTTAATTTGATAGTGAAAGATTAGGTGACTAATAGAGCATTTAGCCATCTGGGTCTCACTCATAACAGGAAACATTCAACATTCAGCAAATACATACTGAGTACCTCTTAGGTACAAGTCACAGGGGACAAAGTGATAAATAAGAAAGCTCTAGACACTGTCCATATGGAGCTGGCAGTCTAATAGGAGAAACTGTCAGATAGGTAATTACAGACTGTGTGGCTCAATATTGCTATGAGGCTATGAGCACTAGCAAGACATTTAAATATTCTAAACTCCAGTTTCCTCATCTATAAAGTGGGCAGAAACACTTCCCAAATATGAATGTTCTGAAGATAGACTGAACACCATTTATACAATCTCTGTATCAAAATGTCTAGCGCCGAGGACATAAATGGTTAAATATTGATTTTCTTTCTTCCCCCTGTATCGTGTCATAACAGTCATGTCCACATCAATCTTTCTCCCAACCCTCCTTTCCTTTCTGTCTCTCTCAAAAGCACTATGTTCAATTTCCAACTTTTAAAAAAATGTTTATTTTTGAGAGAGAGGGGTGAGGGGAAGAGCAAGAGAAGGAATCACAGAATCTGAAGTGGGCTCCAGGCTCTAAGCTGTCAGCATCAAGCCCAATGTGGGGCTTGAACCCACAAACCGTGAGATTGTGACCTGTGCCAAAGTTCGAAGCTTAACCAACTAAGCCACCCAGGTGCCCCAATTTCCAACTTTCTTTTTTTTTTAAGACTTTTTAAAAATGTTTATTCATTTTTGAGAGATGGAGAGAGACAAAGCATGAGTGGGGGAGGGGCAGAGAGACAGAGGGAGACACAGAATCCGAAGTAGGCTCCAGGATCTGAGCTATCAGCAAAGAGCCTGATGTGGGGCTCGAACTCACAGACAACGAGATCATGACCTGAGCTAAAGTCAAATGCTTAACTGACTGAGCCATCCAAGTGCCCCTTAATTTCCAACTTTCTAATAGCAGGGGTTTCCTGTGAACTCCTTACCTTCCTTCATCTCTCTCTTGCTATTATACACCTCTTATCTTACTCTGCTTCTTAACTCTACTTTGCCAAGGCCTAGAGCTCAAGCTTCAACCCATACTTCTAATGCATACCCATTTCCATTTTCAACCACCTAGGAAAGCCCTGAGTTATATATTGCTCTACCACTTAAAAGGCCAAGTACAAGTGCCCCAGTGGTGGCTGGAATGGTTCAAGTCAGCTTCTTCCTGCTAGTAGAAGTCAATTCTGTGCACTTTTCCTAATTCTGGTCTAATATTTAAACCAAAAAAATGTTTAAATGCTACATATCAGGCTCCTCATCCCCATACCAATCCCACCATCCTCCTCACCCACCCCTGATGAGATCCCTTTTATAAGCATACAACTTCCCTGCACTCAGTACTCAGCAAGAAACTGTTTTGCCAGTTACAGCATGGCCACATTTGGGCAGGGTGCACAGAGCCAAGAACAATGCCATTGGGTAAACAGTGCACTCAACTTCCACTTCAAACCCCTTACACATTCCATCCAGAGCTACAGAGAACACTCAAAAGTCAATAACAATATTGTAAGGGGTAGAGAACTTCCTACTGATTTCTATTTGAAAGAGGAAGTTCCTTAGTCAGATAAAGTTTACCTTTCACATAGGGCTGATGGAAGATTGAGAGGTAAATTATTTCCAAGAAATTTCCTCAAATTATGTCAGATGTAAACCATTCTTGGGTAATTGTTGCAAAATACCAACTGAGCTTCTGTCCACTTTCTCAAGCAACTGACACTGGTCCATCAGCTTCCTTCATTCATAAATTTTCTGAAATTCCATCCTTAGCTGATCCGTACCCCAAGAAGAAAATCCTAACAGAATAGTGCTTCACTTTGGTTAAATTCCTGTATTACAATAGTTTTCATTTAATTTTCTTATCCTTTAGATGGGTGTACATCATATGTGAGATTATAAAACATTTTGCAAATTTTTAAAATAATTACTGTATATCAAAACAACTAACTACTCTGGTTTTTCTTTGTTATTTCCAGCATAAAAATGTGGCAATCCTGTCAAAAAGCCTTATGTTCAGTATATCATTGTAGCAGATAATTTTTTCAGCAAGTTAAATATTACATGTAAAAAAAGTGATAAAATTGACAAGACACCTCTTCATCTGATCTTTCCCACCAAAGACCACAAAATGGTGTGTGTGTCTCAAGCTTAGTGCTGGATTCAGTTGGGAATGTACTAGTACAGCACATGAGCTCATATCCCTCTGATTGGTTAGGAGTGCATTTTAACTGATTACTACTTGTGTTCTAGTTATTAAAGATTTTAAATAACTAAATATGATTTAAATGACTAATCATTATGTAACATTAATCATCATTTAACATTAAAATATTAAATATTTTATTTAGTTTCCTACTTATGCCAACCCCTAATTGTTATTGATCAGCTAGAAGACCATCTTGCAGAGTTTGAGAAGATGATGTCTGATTAGTGATGTCTGCCACAGGAGGGGAGGAAGCAGTATTGCATTTCATGCTTCAGTACAGTGTGGTTTTCATAAAGATGTCCATGATGGAAATATCATAAAGATGGAAAGGATGGTTCATGATGGAAAGCTATTGAGTGAACTTGAAAAGGAAGTTTTAATAAAATTCTAGGAATCTCTGAATTCTGAAGTCTTCATAAATATTAACATAATAAGCCCTTTTAGAAAAGACAGAGGTAAACATGGAGGGACATTTTGATTTTACAAGGATGTAATAGATATAAGAACTAATTTGAAGAGGATTCAAAGCTAGATTATATAATAGTAAATTTCTGAAGTAAAACTTGTATTTAGGTGAATAATGCTTCTGATGTTATGGTACTTTGTCAGTATAAGAACTGCTTGGGTTTACCATTTCTGACTCTGAGTAGAAAATTACTGTTTTAGTCAAAGCAGCAATGCTTTTCAAACATTCTGTACATTCAGAATCTATTAGAAAAGAACTGAGAGGATCCGGAGTGATTGATTTGGTTGAAAATGTCAAGTCTGAAAAGTTTCAAAGCATACATCATTTCATAAGCATGAATAATTTTTGCTACCTCAAGTTAGAAGAGAAACATGGCACTGGATTGTTCCTTAGTGTGGAGCCCCAGCCATCTGCAGGCGGATGGCCCAAGATATTCTTCTCTGATCTAGTTAATTTCCATGATTCTTCTGTTTATTTTACTTAGCTGACTACAGGACATAGCAATTCTATTCATTGCTCTTAGTTATTCCCTTCTGTTGCTTCTGCTCAGGATTTTTTTTTTTTTTTTTTTTTTTTTCNACAAATGTAATAGAGTATCACTTTTTAATGTTTTGATTTTTTGCTATTGCTAATCGTCTGCTATGATTCCTTCTAATCAAATATTTTACTACAAAATAAAATTGTATTTTAATATTAGTATTTATTATTAAAATGTTCTACTTTTTCTCTTAGCTGCTTCTATGTGACCCACCACTCTCTGTTGTCATTTCAGTACTTTAAATATTTTAATGAAGTATAAAATATTTGTTTTTTGTTTGTTTATTTTAGTTGTTGCTGTTGTTTTAAGTTCTTTGTTCTTATTCAAAAATTAATACATAGACTTTAAATAAAAATTAATGTGTAGACTTTTTTATATCTCTCCCTGGTTAAAAATTTTTAAAAGTAATGGGAACTAGTTTCATTTTATTCTGCATCTCTCAATTATCCCCTCCTATCTGTCAGGAAGGTCCTCAGTGAAAAAATTGGTGCACACAAATGAATAGTTCAAGAAGTACATAGGTTCCTGTTCATTTGATATTTTCCAAACAGATTAGTCAGATGTAACTAAATCCTTGGTATTTGGATATAAATTAAACATAGTACCCCAACCGTTTGAGTGGATGATTTTCTAGTGTGACAGAATACATTCAATAAGAAAAGGTTCATTGTGGCAACAAGAATGTGTGGAAAGAAATGGCTTGACATTTTATCATATCATTGTATATTGATTTGTGTCTCAGAAAAATTTAATGTGCTTTCTTGTTGCTGTGATTTTTCAGTTTGCTTAAAGGTAAATAGGGAAGTCTTTTAGGAAGGACCTGATTCAGAGGCATCCTTTGAAGGCAATAGATACATTTTTATTATCACCTGTCAAACCATGAGAACATTGGTGTCTATAATTATTGATTTTTAATGCATAAGCCAAAATAAATCAGCTCAAAGTGCATAAGCCAAAATAAATTGGTATAATGATGCTGTGTTGAGGACTATTTTTGTGAAAAAAGAAAAAAAAAACCCTCTTAATGTTAAAATGCTTGACTCTATTGATATGCTATTTAAAGAAAGATAATGAAAGAGCTCTTTAATTAAAATTTCCATTATTGAGACAAGCTATTGTTATTTTCCAATGATGTAAAATCTCTTTTACAGAAGTGGTATTTTTGTAACTGTCACACCTTTCTGGTATGTATACAAATAAAAAGTTCAAAGTCTAGCCTACACCTTCTCAGTCCAGCATATTTTCCCCCAAACTCTCCTAAGTATGAAAAACATGTTCATTAATATAACCAATTGAGGGATATCCCTGTTTTAATATGGTATCACTAAATCACACATAAATAGTAGGTAGCTTAAAATTTTGAAATGAATAATATGAATTCTCTCATTTTTCCAATGTGATTATTAATATTATGTGATCATTTATTTAATTAGGCTTTTAAAGTCATAAATAAGCAGTTATTTATATTGTAATGGTATCAACAAACTCAAAAATTGTATTAACAAGGCATTGATTTAATCACATTTTAATCAAAACAAAAATATAACCCAAAACCATTCTGACAGAAGTGTTCTTAACAACTAGATTTTTTTAAGAAATCCATTTGAAACTACAGCTTAACTTTTCAGAGTTATTATATGAACTGTAGCTAACAGTTAGCTAACAGTGTATGGTGGACACCTGGATGAGGGCTGAGAAAGGTGGATGATGGACCTTTCACTGAGGAAAAACAAAATATATAGATCAATCTAGACACATAGATAGATAGATAGATAAAATATAGATGATAGAGATAAATTATAGACATAGATAGAGATATAGATAAAGATATATATGAGTCCAGTGAGGTCCTCAAGAGAGTCAGGTTCAAAGTAGAGGAGGCACATATACTTGGCCAACAGGGAAATACAGTTCATCAGGTAGGTAACATTTGAAATGGGCTTTAATGTATGAGTAAAGTTTTGATAGATGCAAATGAATGAAAGGGCCAAGGAGATATTCCATGCCAGAAATGTTTCCTCTAACAGATTTGCTGATATCTTGGTGGTATTCACATGTTCTCCTAAACATAGAATTGTTTCTTCGCATGAGTCTTCTGTGGAGGCCCTTTGCATAAAACTGGTAAAACTAATTAGTTCCAGTTGAGAAGGGTGGGAATTTAGAGGTCTGGATTCTCCATCTTTATTCTCTCATTGTTTGCCACCTTAATGCCTTAATGTTAACTCCTTGATGCCTCAGTGTATAGATGGTATAGTTTGAAACAGTGCATTTCATATAATTTTATCATTGGAAAGCATAACAATTACTATTTTAATGATAAAAAATACAGAAAGCAAACCTGAAAGGAATCATCTTGGCTTATAAGAATATGTGTTTAATAGACCCCTCGATGTGGTACTTTTCAAGGAGAAGGAAAGGGGCAACTACATCAAAGAATTCCCGTTAGGATCTCCAGAAAGGCATACAGTATTAACATTAATGAAAGGAGACTCTTAAAAATAAGAGATATTGATGCAGAATATAAGACAACTGTATGGATGGTAGTGGGAAATATGACAGAATGTGTAGTTTGGGATCATGTTCTAAAATCCTTGAGGGCCACCTGAGTGACTCAGTTGATTAAGCGCCTCACTTCAGCTCAGGTCATGATCTCACAGTTTGTGGGTTTGAGCTACACGTTGGGCTCTGTGCTGGCAGTTCAGAGCCTGGAGTCTGCTTCAGATTCTGTGTATCGCTCTCTATCTGCCCCTCCCCTGCTCACTGTCTGTTTCTCTATCTCTCAAAAATAAATAAGCATTAAAAAAATAAAAATAAAATGCTTGACTACTAGATTGGCACATATGGTTGATTGCACAGGCTGTATCTTGCATAACCCAAGGATTTGTCATTCACAACTGAATATGTGCACAGCCTGAACAGTTGTACATGATCGCTTTGTTTAATTTTGAAAAGAACTGAGAGCCTTTACATGGTTTTCAAGTCAAAGAATGGTATAATTGTTCTTGGGCTTTAAGGAAATTAATCTTGTAGTATTTTGTAATATGATCCAAATTCCAAAAACATAAATATGCAATATACCAAACTTGGTCATCTGTTCGGGGGATGAATTGGGTTTGTAACTTATCTAGAAGGAAGAGGGCAAAGTTCAAATGACTCTAAACCTTTGTGTCAAGTTACCAGAAGAACTATATACCCTGATAGAAGTAGAAAGATCATGTTTGTGGTGATTAGGTCAGAGTAAGAGTGGAAATAGTTCTCCTGTGACTATTACAAATTATTGTGAATGATTTTGTCACTCTAAATGGACAGTTTGCTATACTTCTTCCTACAAGACTTTTCTTTGCCTTTTCTTTTTCAGGCTGAAGTCATTGATGTGAGTTATGGAAATGCAGATGATTTGAAAAGGATACAAAAAATGAAAAATACAACGAATCAGATTGCGCTCCTGAAATTGGGAAAATTGCCATTACTTTATAAGGTTGGTCAATGACTGTTGCTGGTGGGGTGAATATTTTATTTTGTTTTGTTGGAGTTACATGCCTCTTAGAGTAGAGAGAGAGAGGCAGAGACAAGGAAAGAAGGAGAAAGAGAAGCACACCGAGTCAGAGAGCATCACAGGAAGTTGACTTCCAAAAATACGATATGTTAAATTAAAATCTTTAAGAAAAATAGTTGATGCCATTATTAAATACTTGAGACAGAAGATACCTGAAGCCAGGCATTGATGAGTTTGTGGGACCTTGATGAAACTGGCATACTCTACATAATAATACCGACATAGAATGCTAAAATTGAGAGCCAGAGTGTCCTCTCCTTAGGACATATGTGAAACTTCTATTATCAAAACTGACTAATTACTATGTGCTTTGTGTTAGACAAGTATCTAGCAGATTTATACTCCTTAGTGATTGATTTTGTCAACTGTATAACTTCTCAGCTACTGACTGTGCTCAAGAATTTAATTAAGATATAATATGCTAAGGAGAAATAGAATTTTGATTTATTTTATTTAAATAGAAGTTTATTAACACTTATCCACTAGATGCATTTACATAATTAAAGCAGCTCTATCTAAGTATCTCATAATGAACACCATGAAAGACAGCCTCTACTGCTCATTCTTAACTTCATTTTCTTTTTCTATTAAAAAAGAATGGTCAGTGTAATTGTGGCACTGGCTCTCTCTGGTTCTGAAGATATATTGGGTTTCTCTTCATCAAACACTTAAAGATTTTTGCTTCCTAGATCTAAAAAAAGTTTCTAAAAATATGTTTGTATACTCTATAAGGAGACAAGAGACCAAGTGTGCCTCTTTTTCATTACCTTCCATGGATGCCCTTATACTTAAATCAATGCCTGATAGTAGATAATTGGCCAGATTTTAAGGTAGTCTTGAAAATGCATTGTTTGATATATATGATATGTGTGTAATGATGTGATATTAGTTTTTAGCAGTGTAAGTTGTCAATATGTATTAAATGACTTAATCATATTTTGATCCAGTGATTCTGATTTAATCAATATATTATAAAGGGAGAAAAACAGATGATAAAGATCGTCAATGATGTGACAGATTTTAGAAATGATACATATATCCAGTTTAATATTGAAAATGATGCTACATTTGTATAGCTGAATACTGTATAATTACAAGGTATAGTAGAACATTCAACAGCATGTGAGCATCCTCTTAAGTCAAACAAGTTGTAAAGAGGCCATTTATAATAATAATTAATAATAATAATGATTGTATTATTGTTACATCTAAAGATAATATGTTAGTAATATGGGGTAAATACTTTTCTAAGTGTTTCATTTTTTAAATTTTCACAATAATCATGTTGTTGAGGTAGGAACCATAATTATCTTCAGTTCACAGGAGAGGTAACTGAGGGAAGAAAAGAAAAAGCAACAGTTAGTTAGATGAAAAAATAAGGATTTACACCCATGCAGTTTCATGTCACATCCTGAATCTTTAATGTGCAATCTTTATGTGTATTGTTATGTGTATTGTTAGAGTAGATATATAGATGAGTGGGTGTTTCAACCTGATCTACCAACACCAGTGTGTTAAAGGGAAACATTAAAAACATGTTAGACTATTGTTTAATGTCTTATATGTGGGGCATAAAAGGTTTGGAGGATGATGGGGTAAGAATATTTTATGAATAGAAATTTTGGAGAAATTGAAGTTCCATTGCAAGCCTAGTGATGAAGGCTTCAATGGGGAACATGGTAGACTGGTGGCTGACTCACCTGAGAAACCTGTAAGTGAGAGATGAGTTTGAAGCTCAGCATCTAATAAATGAGCAGGAAAGGGATGTCTGTGTTTTGATTGGCCTGTGTCTGCAGAACAGAAAAATATATGTTTATATATTTATGTAATATTAATATCTATATCTATATATGCACACACACATACATATTTTCCTGGGGCCTAGAAACAGTGTCTATAATTGGCTCTTTTAAAAGAAATGAAAGTAGCTACCTGTGTAGTCCATCTGGTCTAGAGAATGCACTGATATTTATAGCTCTTGAAAACATAGAGTAGAGCAGTAGAGAGGTAACACAAATTCATAGTGACCTAAAAACTACCCAATAAGCAAAACTGATTTAAACTGGTATATTTTCTAATGAAACAGAAGAGTATAAGGAATTACATATTTTTGTTAAGCTACTTGAGTTGAGGCCTAGTCGAATCTGAAGCTCTCTGGTCTGGACTAGACTAGTGAGAGTGGATTACCTTCTCCTGGCCAAGAAATGTTTTGCCTACTCACACCCCCCAACCCCCTTGTTCTGATGCACCTTCCTTTGCCCCAAAAAGGCTCACCACTATCCAGTGTTATTTACTCCAACCTCTAGGGACCAATTATATAAACTGAGTCAGTGGAATTGTGGATGATTTCTACTTCTTCATATTTTCCCATTGTTAGTAATATGGGCTAGATATTTTCTAAGCCTTTATTATGTACTATATCACATTAATCTTCATAATAAGCATATTATTAAAGTAGGGACTATTATTATCTTCAGTTTATAGATAAGTATAATTAGTCCATGAAGAAAGAAAGAATACACTCCTTCAACAACAGACCTGAACTGGTGGAGGGCAAGATGAAATTTTAAATCAAGGGTGGAGTTTTGATCATGATGTGAGACTATGTATTCTAATTATTTAAGACAAGGCTCTCAAACTGATTACAGGACTTTTTAAGTTACCAATAATCAGAAGAAGTCTTCATCTAGGAGCCGGGGGTCTTGTCTAGGTACATTTTGAGTTAGCAAGTGGAAACAGAATAGCATTGCCTCTGGTATATAAATCCTGCTTGTTCAATCTGCCAGTGATCTATATGATCAAAATGCTGTTTGTGGTAGGGGCCAATTATATAAATTGAATTGGTGAAATTATGGATGATTTCTACTTCTTCCATATTTTCCTGAATTTCTAAATATTCTATAGTGATTGTGTATATATTATGTATGCAAAACAAACAAAAAAAGCCTTTAAAAATTCAAGTTAGATAAGGCATTTGAAAACTTTCCTAAGTGTTTATAGCCAAATATTCAAAATCTTTACCAATAGATTATGAGTAAAAACAAAGCAAGGTTTCTTTGTATTTGACTTCTCCAGAGAATATTTTATTATGAAACCATTTGGCCATATCTACAAAGTAGTGAATTAGTAGTTAATCTAGAATAGGACACAATTATTAAGAACCTGGTATATTTCCCCTGATCATTTTCCTTACAGGCCCATGAGCAGATTTAAATTTTTTTTTTTTAATGTTTAATTGTTTTTGGAAGAGAGAAACAGTGTGAGCAGGGGAGGGGCAGAGAGAGAGAGAGGGAGACACAGAAAACAAAGCAGGCTCCAGGCTCTGAGCTGTCAGCACAGAGCCTGACGTGAGGCTTGAACCCACAAACTGTCAGATCATGGCCAAAGTCAGAGGCTTAACCAACTGAGCCACCCTTTGCCCCTCATGAGTAGCTTTAACAAGAGATCTATGCAGAATCCTCCTCCAGACAGAGCCTTACCACGAATTTAGCATTATCTTTTAGGCAGAAGACAGGGTATCCTTTCTTTAACTTTTTAAATTCTACTCTAGCCATCTCTGTTTTCTGTGGATTATCCAAGATATCTGAAGGAATCATTGATTGTTATTAATCATCTATTAATATACATTCACATAGTAAAGCAAAAGGAAGCATTGATTTAAAAAGTTGTGCAGCGTGGTAACAGCTGAGCTTGCTTAACTGGCCCATCAAATAATTTCTGGGACTGAAAGTGAAAAACAAGGTAATACAGTAATACACCTGGGTTGAAAAAAACAGGGAACCAGTTGATTGTTTTGTGTATCACAACTGCTAATCATGATTCTTTTTTTATAGCATTTGTATTTTTTTCCTTTAATATTTTATTTATTTCTAGGAGAGAGAGAGAGAGAGAGAGACAGTGTGAGCAGGGGAGGGTCAGAGAGAGAAGGAGTCACAGACTGAAACAGGCTCCAGGCTCCGAGCTGGCAGTCAGCACAGAGCCCGACGGGGGGCTCGAACCCACGAACCACGAGATCATGACCTAAGCCAAAGTCGCTCAACCGACTAAGCCACCCAGGCGCCCCATAACTGCTAATCATGCTTCTAAATAAGCATCTGGACTGGGAACATGCAGCTGAATGAGTGAAGAGAAAATTTATCTTCTCTTACTTCTGTAATAGTTACCAAATCAAGTTCAATAATAAATATGGGAGGGATTCTCTGCATCTGAGATAGAGCAACAAGAGAACTTAATTGTGATATTAAGTTATCTCCTAAAAAATGAGTAGAAAAAGAATCTGTGGCCAAGGAGATCTTATTAGTTTTATCATAAATACTATGTACACATTACTTTAGTCTCCATGAAGGGTTTGATAAGAAAATCCCTATTCTGTGTAGCAGAGAGTATGAAAGGCAAATGGCTTTTAGATGTATGCCTTGACATCCATATTTTATTACTGCAGGGAAGAGTCCCAGTTCTCCAGGTCTAGCTTATGCTAGTTGCCTTAAGCTTAAACCTTTGAGAAAAGGCATTAGGTTTACTTTAGTTTTGTATTTTAGTAGTTTATTTTATAGGAGAGTGCTTTACTTCTTTGAGCTTTAAGACAGAATATTATTTTATATGTCATAATGGATTCACTTAGATTTCTCTCAGTGACAATCTGAAAAACAGTAAAGCCCATATGAAGACCCTCACACATTCCCAAATTGCTGAATAGCACTCTAGTATGAAATTTATTTTATAAATGCAATAAAAGCATCTGGCTTTGTTTTTAGAGCCATTTTCACAAAAGGAATAATAAAATAAATTACTGTATACTGCATGACACTAGAAATCATATAAATCATGCTGAAACATGGAGTCTGGGCCACTGTCTAGGTCTACACCCAGTATCAGCTTCATGTCTTACAGGAGTCAAATTTGATGCAGTGAAATTACAGATAAAAACATATAATTAATGCCTTTTTTACAGATAAAAACATATAATTAATTTCATATAGTGAAATTACATGTAAAACTCCACAAATGCTATTGCAGTTTTTTATAAATGGAGTAGCATACACCACATTTCTAGTACTCACTGTTATAAAGTACGGAATCTGTTTTTAGGGGCTCATAAGTTGCTCAGGTTACTAAGCAATTGACTCTTGGTTTATGCTCAGATCATGATCTCACAGCTGTGAGATGGAGCTCTGTATCGGGGTCCACAACTAAGCTATGGAGGAGCCTGTGTGGGATTCTCTCTCTTCCTCTCTCTTTGCCTCACCCCTGCTCTCAATCTCTCTTTCTCTCTCTCTCTCAAAAATAAATGAACTTTAGGAACACCTGGGTGGCTCAGTGGGTTCAGTGTATGACTCTTGGTTTTGGCTTAGGTCATGATCTCTGAATTTGTGAGATCGAGTTCATGTCGGGCTCTGTGCTAATGGTGTTGAGCTTGCTTGGGATTCTCTCTGTCCCTCTCTCTCTCTGCCCCTCCCCAGCTTGCACACACATAGGCACGTGCACGTGTGCTCTCTTCTCTTAAAATAAATAAATAAATAAACTTAAATAAATAAACTTAAGAAAAGTCACTTAAAAAGATATCTGTTTTTAAATTTTTCTTATTTATACTTTATCCTTATGATTAGAGTTTTAATGATCTAGGAATCCAAATGATTCTGTAATTTCCTACAAATGAATCATTTTCCTTTCTATTTATCTGATAAGATTTATATTTTCATATGAATTGCACATTGTTTGGCCAGTGTGGAACTTGACCAACTACCCCTGAAGTTTGTAAGGGATCCTTACACAGGTAGGCCTCTCAAAAGAGCCTGGAGAGAAATGAGAGATAGGAAACGACTGTCAGGTGTTTGTACTTTTTAATAAAATATTTCCCACAGATTAGGAAGGAGGAGCATTATTTAAAGAAAAGAAAGCTTTGTACCACTTACTTAAATTACAAAATAATTAAATTTAAATTGTTGACTTGGGGATTTAGGAAATCTACAGATGTTAGTGATTTACCAACCAATATTCAACAAATGGACAATTGGATCATCAATAAGAATTCTTCTAGTTTAGGTAAAGTAAATGCTGAGGAAACACTATAGTTGAAAACTGACTTCACATGAAGTATTTGCATGCTTTTCACTTTTGCTGAATTATATTTTGTTTCATTTATTCCAGTCTTCTTTTCTTTTTTTTCTGATGACATTAATTCAATCTCTATGATAATTGCATTAAAAATATTATTTCTTTTTATTCTAGTTAATAAAGAATGGCATTTACTTTAAGTGGTAGAAGTTTAGGATGGTAAACCTAAAATTTAATTTCCTATTTCCTAAAATAAAAATATGTATTTAGTTAAAAGCATCAAAAATATATGGTGCTAGTACAATAATATAGCAATGTAAAAGGATTCAACAGTTTTGAGAGATAAAATATTCATGGTATATCTTGTGTGTGTGGTGCTCATCGATCCAATCTTATGTGTCATGTGGCAGTTAGGCTGGAAAAATAGGAAAAAAGAGAAGACACCCTTTAAAAAATTTTTTTTAATGTTTATTTTTGAGAGAGAGAAAGAGAGAGAGACAGAGCACAAGCAGGGGAGGGGTGGAGACAGAGAGATACAGAATCCAAAACAGGCTCCCGGCTCTGAGCTGTCAGCACAGAGCCCGATGCGGGGCCTGAACTCACAAACCCTAAGATCATGATCTGAGCCAAAGTCGGATGCTTAACAGACTGGGCCACCCAGTTCCCCCCGTAAAACCCCTTTTTATTGAATGTTTTAATGCATTATAATTTTTCCTGTTATTAATCATCCTAGCGGCATGTGGTACTTTATGAATATTTCAGATGAAAAAATACTTAAATCAGCATCATTGTATGGTGTTTTCAGGTGTGGTTTTGGATATGGAAGCAAACTTGCTTCTTTTTTCTTAAGAAAATTTTTCAAAGTATTTTAAGAAAATAAAAAGGAAACACTGTCTTGATACTTAGAAAGGGGATGCTTGCTTACTGACTTATTTAATGAGGTACTTCATACCCAGTTCTCAGAAGTAATTACAAAGGAACAATGCTCCATATTTTGTCATTATAAGACTCTAGATTTGCTCTGTTGAGTACAGAAAACCTGGTCAGGACTAGAACACAAAATCAGAAAACAATGGTTTAATGCATTTAAAAGCGAAATCTGCTATTTTTTTTTAAATCAGAATACTTTCTGTTTTCCACTGACTAGTTATTTTTCTAAATGACTTAGACCAAATACTGTTGTATCTACAAAAGTTAAGTAGTTTTTGTTGAAATAGAACTTCAGTCATATTGAAAAACCTTTGGAGTATGTCATTATTCTGCCATTTAGCAGTCAGACTTTAAGAAAGTGAGTTTAAAACAAGAATTGCTAATTGAATGCTTCAGATCCTATTCCTAATATTAGTTTTAGATGCTTAAAACCAAATCAGTGTGGATCCCTGGGTGACTCTTGATTTTGGCTCAGATCATGATCTCATGGATCCTGGGATGGAGCTCCACACTCAGCCTCTGGGCTGATAGCATGGAGCCTGCTTGGGATTCTCTGTCTTCTCACTCTCTGCTCCTCCCCACCTCATGCTTTCTCACTCTCACTTTCAAAATAAATAAACATTAAAAAAAAAAAAAACTAAATGAAGGTATATCTACAGATCTTCAAAGTCTGTAATGAATAAATACCATAATTTGGAAATCATGTCTGTATTTTACCTATGCGATAATATAATTTAATTATATTTACTGTTTGAATATTATAAAATCATAACAAGTGACATCATGTATTAGATTTTTGCATGTATCTTGTTGTTATATGGTCAACAGAAATAATCCCCATGTATTCACACAAGTTTGGCACCACAAGAAAAGGTAGAAAGCATCTTGTTTCTCTTAACTAAAGGTTATGGCATAAATTAAGAAAAGCAAGAAATAAAGAATGGGAGAGACAGAACTCACAGACAAGGAGGGAGGGAAGGAAAAATCAAGGAAAAAAACCAACTGATTTCTTTTAGTACATTCCCTAAAGTTACACATGTCTCAGATATTTTCCTTATATATTACATAATACTCTAAAATCTGAAAAAGTAAGCTTTAGGCATTTTAACTTTTGGTGATTATTTGGACTCACTAATATAGATGTCTATTATGGCAATAACATGACTTTGTGGTATTCCTGAGCTACTTTTAAATATTCCAGTTTTTCCCTCTCCTCCTGTATATGGTTGACTACTTTTTAAAAATTTTTCCTGTTGTAGATAGGTGTCCTTGTCTTTCCAATCTGCCGTATTTGCTCCATTTTCAATAGGTAACTTGTTTTATTATTCTTATTATTTTATAATTTAAATGTTTATTTCTGAGAGAGAGTGCAAGCAGAGAAGAGGTAGAGAGAGGGAGGAAAGAGGATCCAAAGCAGGCTCTGTGCTGACAGCATACAGGCTGATGTGTGGATTTAACTCAGTAACAACAAGAAGCACCTGAGCAGAAGTCAGATGCTCAACCGGCTGAACCATCCAGGCATCCTGGTAACTTGTTTTAAATCATGAAACCCAGCCTGGCAGAATGCAAGGACGGTGGAAACAGGTTCAAGTCCTATCTCTTTTTGAAGGTTATGTGACTTCAGAATATTATCCAACACTTCTGAAGTCTTAGAAGTTTTGATTTTCCTCTTTCTTTCTTTTAAACAAAAATCTTTACAGTTGTGATAAAAATAATCCCAACTCTTATATGGTATGAGCATTAAATTTGAAAATGCAAGCATAATTCTTATTAAATATTATTATTATTAAGTCCTTAAAATCCAAATGACATTCTAATGAGGATGGACATGAATTTAGTAATGGGAAAATGACAGCTCTCTCAAATTTGCAGAATTGAGCTGAAGATAATAATACAGTTATTGGATAAATCAATTATAGAAATATTCTTTCTTAAGATTGAGCTTTATTTAATATTTCTCATTAATATTGCATATTTAATATGCAATATAAATATTGCATTATTTAATACTAACAATTATGTTGAGACGATGTAGCCTAATTTGAATCTCAAACACAAAACTTAAACTGTCTCTTTAATATTTTTGTGTGGAATAAGAGAGATATAAGTAGGTAGAGAAATGAATGTTAAAAATAAATATAAAGTGACTACTAAGGATGAATATAAACAATGATCTAACAGGATAGTACCTCCTTTCAATTTTTACATTCATTAGTGTTCATTTTTATGCATGAACTTTTATGAGGTGGTAGAATTGCATAAAGTTATGGAAATAATATTTTGGTAATTAAAATTATATTTACAGAGAAGTAGCATAAACGTATACAAAGTTTAAATCTATTGTGAATTTAATCATGTATGGCTCCAAAAACTTAATGAAATTGCATAAATCATAAGGTTATTGTAAAAATTAATTGAAATAATACATGTAAGTATTCCACACAATGTCTAGAACATGCTAAGAACATACTAAGCACTATTTGAAAGTATGCTAATATTTTATTTAATCACATCAAAATAGTTTACCATGTGCTAGATTTTCTATTTGTGTTTTATTAGCATTTTTATTTGTTTTAATGGTCTCTATTCCATTGAGTCAAAAATCTAGGATCTATCTGGTGTGTCTGGAGGTGACTAATTTGGTTAAACATTCGACTCTTGATCTCAATTTAGGTCTTGATCTTACGGTTGTGAGTTCAAGTCCCATAGTATTCACTAAATTGTATAATCCTTGACTTGTTTGTTCTAAGTAAGGCTTAGTACTTCAGTAGAGAGGTTAGATTATTTTAGGAATTATGATGTTGAAGATTTTCTTACATATTTGAATTTAGACTATCCTGATACTGACTTTCACCTTGAGATTTTTGCATAGTTCCTTTCATTTCTATGTTAAAATTTCATACAGGGTGTTAACAAAATTTAAAAAAAATTAAAAAGTAAATAAATCCTTGGCTCTAAACTTAACAAAGTTTTTTAAAAAGCCACTTGATGTCTAATTATTAATTACTATCTATTTAGCTCTGACCTCTTTCCTCTCACTCTCCATCTCTCTCTCCCTCTCTCTGCCTCTTAAAAAAATAAATTAATTATTATCATACTGAGGAACACATTGCTAAGGAATCATAGGCAATAGCTTGGATATTACTCATTTGCTGTTGCTCTAAAATATGTGGAGACAGAGTAAAATTACTTCTGGGAAGGAAATATTGAATCATTGAAAAAATTAATATTTGTTTTGCAAAAAAAATACCTCTCCTTAAACTTTATCTAATTAAAATTACAGCTACACCATGTATTGTAGCTGGTTTTGAATTCAATAGACTTCCTGTTTTTATAACAAATTAACCTTTAATAAGCTATAAAACCTTAACCCAGATATGCAAGCTTAAATTATTCTCACTTGAACTTTGAAAATAATATAAACTCAATAAAAAATTATTTTAATAAGTGATTATTAACATATAAGTTAATTTATTATTCTCATAAATATTCATTAAATTGCTCTTTAACTAAAAATATATATTTAGTGTGTTTATGCAAAAGCTATTGGGAAGGTTTTATAGCACAACATATATTATAGTTAAAAATAAAGCTTTTGGGGTTTTAATAATGTGCAGTTTGAAAAAAAAGCCCTTCTATTACAGATAAAATGAAAGTTATTTTTATTTACTAGAGTCGAATTTCCAAATTTTACTCAGTCTTTATGTAATTTTATTGTATATTTTCTCTTGTATTGCATTTTAGATTACACCTCGTAATCTCATTTAGTATAATAAATTTCTTATGAATTTTCTTTTTTTTAAGTTTATTTATTTATTTTGAGAGAGAAAGAGACTATACATACACACAAGCAGAGGAGAGGCAGAGGGAGAGGGAGACAGAATTGCAAGCAGGCTCCACACTGCCTGCTCAAACAAACTGAGATCATGACCTGAGCCAAATCAAGAGTTGGACACTTAACTGAATGGACCACCCAGGTGCCCCTTGAATTTTCTTAAATTTGTAATAAGTGCATTATTTGAATATTATAGTCATCCAACAACTAAATCTTTTAATACTCCTACGACACTAATAGTTCCATTCATAATTCTACATTTTAATAAGTTTATATTGGAAAATTAGAAAAATTCATCTCTATAATCCCAGAAATAAATGTAGTGTGATAGCAGACTTCACTTTGGACTAGTATTCATACTCAAGCAAGCACTATAAGGAGATTCTTCTACAAGATCATGCTTATACTTAAATTTTCAATTATAGTTTTCTTTTTGTTTTTATCTAAATCTAATGAGTTATTAAGCCTATGCTCCCTATTTATCAGGCTTGTTTTGTTAAAAGCATATAAATTATCCACATCAAAGTTCTTTTACAATTTTCACACTAAGAAGTTTTCAAGCTATCTTAGGATAAATTCCATCATATATAAAATGAGTCATTGAAATGCAATAGAATCCCTTACAGTTATAACTTGTAATGCTTACTTGACATTGGTTCAATATGCAAATTAATGATTGTTCTAATACAATTTCTTTGCCTTTAAATAGTAACATATCTACAACTGAACAATAGTATAACTTGGCCATGGCATTATGGATATTAAAACATCTGTGATAAAATCTAAAATTTAATTTCAGTTCAGTTAAGAAAAGAACAATGCTAACACTTTCCTTCACCTTATATTTTGGGTGGTATCAAAGTCTTTTGTAAATTTACAAGCTCAAGGACTCCTTAAGGGAGGAAGCAGTAAAAATAAAATTTATAGTATCTAGCAGGTTAAAATGGAATTGGCTTATCTCCCAAGTTACTAGGGTATTACAGATAGACAAGCATTTTTCTACCTATTTCACATCCTTTATTACTGAGTTTTATGCAACTCTGTAGGAAATTATCTAAACCTTTCACACATGTGCCTGGATTAAATTTTTGTTTTTAATTTTGAATAGTAAACAAATGAAGCAAATCAGCCTACTTTGGCTTCTTGTATTATTATATGTGCTGACATATTTTATATGTCCTTGTTTCAACATGTTTTGATGTGAATCTGGTCGGATCAGAAGATTTACTGATGGGATCATTAAAAATAATTTCTGAATTTTAAAAATTATCTGCAGTATTCTGGATTCTTTAATGTCTATTCTAGCAGAGCTAAATGACAAAGTGTTTTATGCTAAATTGGAATCACTGAGGTCTGAGCAAAATAGAGTAATCTGTTGGAAATAATGAAGTGAAACATGACTACAAATGGTATTTTTTATGTGATGATTAGGAAACATATATGCAAATATTTTCCTTGGGATTTTACAAAATACCTAGTATGACTTACTAAATATGTAGATTTTTTTTCTCTTATATTGCTTAGCTTTATCATTTGTGTGTTTTAATCACAAAACAGGTAGAGAGAATCTATGTATTTATTTGTTTGTTTGTTTATAATGCTTATTTATTTTTAGAGAGAGAGAGAGAGAGAGAATGTGTGTGCACAAGAGCCAGGAAGGGGCAGAGAGAAATGGAGAGAATACCAAGCAGGCTCCATACTCTCAGGGCAGAGTCCAACACGAGGCTTGAGCTCACAAACCATGAGATCATAAACTGAGCTATGGAGTTTAACACTGATTTCATATCCTTAGCATAGGCAAATGGGTAGAATACTGTATCTGGGGTAATGGGTCTAGTGTAAAAGAGGTGGCTAAAGACATATTTAAATTCTTTACTATTTTGACCTTAGTGGTGCTTATATCAGTTGTTTGTTTGCTACTTATAAATTTCTTACTTTACATCCCATGACCAAAATATAGAATCGTATCAATTATATAGGTTTGAGACACAATTCTACCACTGAATTGCTATGAGTCAGTCTTCTACCCCTTAACATTTTTAAGACTTAATTTTCTTCCTTGTGAAATCAGTATCACACTGTTGTCTTTATATCACCTGGCCTTTAGTAAATGTTCCATAAATGTCCATTATTATTGTTTTGTGTTGTAACCTCGGTAAAGGAACAGTTCATATTTTCACTGGAGATTTTAAAATGTAGTTGTCTGAATGATATTCCTTGTGAATGTAATTTTCAGGTACACTATCTAATGTAAACACTGCAAATCTTTACAGAATCACTGAGATGTGTAGTAATGGTCACTGCTTTACAATAATGAAGTCTCTGAAACCTTAAGAAGCTTATTACTTGATGCCATGCATAATATTATCCAGGAAAGCTACCCCAATCCCTGTGTGCTATCTGATCCCCATAGCTCATTAAATTATCTGCATTAATGGAAGAACCTTTAAGATGCCTTCTTTCAGATATTAGCACCACCGTGGCTTCAGTCGTGGTTCTTTATAGCTAAAAAAGATGTTTTTAGATTACTTGTGAATGGTTCAGAATGAGAAAAGATATAAAAGATATAGCAAATGTGTAGAAACTAACATCTGGAAAAGCCAAGTGATTAGTATGTGAGTATTAGTCATGTTCTATTTTCATTTCTATTGAAATCTTTAAAAATTTCAGAATAAAAAGCTGGGAGGGGGTGAGGGTGGACTTAACCATGATTCTCAACAGGTGCCTGAAAATGTGTCTGTTCTAGCTTTAATTTAGCTTCTTCCTCCTCCAATGAGGGCAGCTTGAGTGATTACAGACATGCTTGCCATTTAGACAAGATTTCCCATTTATGTGAATGGAGAGTCTTTCAGTTTCTCCCCTTTGTCAATCAGGCATACTAATCAGATGATTCAGATTTACCAGTTTAGCTGTCCCAAATCTGACCTAATTTAAGGGATAAAAAATATCACTTGATATTCTCCCTGCAAAGTATGGTAAAAATCAACCAGTGGGTGGGATATGATCATTACAATTAAATCATTCTTCATCCACATTGACTGAATTTTGATATTTTTATCAGATTACTGACAGCCAGGAAGACATAGCCTTAGTCACCTAAACAAAAGAAAACTGAACATGAATTGGTGTTGAATTTATTCCCAACCTGAGTGCCTGGTGAAATCACACGGCACTTGCATATCTGAGCTCGTTTATTAAAAGAGAAGAGTTCTCATTAACTTCTTCGGGAAACTGTTGCCATTAAATCTTATTTTGAATGAGAAGAATTTGTAACTTGCAAATGTTTATGAATTTTTCATAAGAATCATCTTAGAGTGCGTACTTATATGTGATAGCCTGGCAAAGGTTGACAGATATGTGGAATATTATAATGACTTGATGGATGCATATAGAATGTTTAATGGAAAAGTCAGAATTGTCTGCTGTGTGGCTATGAACATCTTCCAGTATTGTATGGTTTTTTGTTGGCTATTAACAAAATCCTCACAGAAATGAACAGTTTCTAATTAAGGAGTTGAAAATGACATGATTATTTTATTGTGCCAACTAAGCCTATAAGAAATATTTTTGGGAGAAGAATCAGTGACTTATTGTTTTGTTCCTTTTTATTTAAACAGATTTTATAAATATGTATCTGAATTTCAATCTTAATGAGTAGGCACACAGTTTTTTTTTGTTTTTGTTTTTGTTTTTTGTTTTTTTTTGTAGATGAGGATCCTATGTAGCTATATTCTTTTACTGCTTTGATGTCACAGAATCCCAGAGAAATTTCACAGTTACAGGGGAATATGAATAGTTTGGCTGAATAGCAGAAAAGACCAGAAGTTATCAGGGAAATAACATTAAAAAAAAAAAAATTAGTTAACCTTAGCCAGAGACATGCAAAAATAGAAAAATAACCTGCCTCAAGCATTGTTAACTAGTAGAGTATCTGGTTCAGTTGGAATTTTAAAATGGATAGAAGAAATTGAGGAATGGATTCAAGATGATTGGTTAATCAGGAAAATGTGTTGAATTATTTAGTTGGGAGTATATTTAATCTAAAAGAAAGAAGTCTGAGGAGAAAGTTAAAGAGTTAAAACACATGAAGGAGTTTCATGTGTTATAGAATTAGGAGTCATTGTAATCTTTGTAAAGGTTAAAGCTATAAAATATGGTCTCAGGGGTGCCTATGTGGTTAAACATCCAACTTCAACTCGGGCCATAATCTCACGGTTTGTGGGCTCGAGCCCTGAACTGAGCTCTGTACTCATAGCTCAGAGCCTGGAACCTGCTTCAGATTCTGTGTCTCCCTCTTTCTGCCCCTCCGCCACGCGTTCTTGATCTCTCTCTCTCTCTCTCTCTTTCTCAAAAATAAACATTAAAATAAAATAGAATAAGATCTTAAATTGTAGCAAATATTTAGGTTATACATAAATAATTTTATAAAATAAGGCTTATTAAATACTAGAACAACCTTCCAAAGATTGCCTCCAAACTTCTAAAATATTTAGAATAGCTGATGTTTTATCTAACATTTTTCCATAAGTATGTACGTGTATTTATTTATTCTAAACTTTGACAATCTACTGCAAAGTATAAAGTTTATTAGTATATGGTGGATAATAGCTATCACCTTTCTTTATACTCTGGCCCCTAGTGAGAAATCCTTTAAAAAAAAAAATAAGAAGACCTAGAATGTTACCACACATTGGTTGTTATCTAAAACCAAGAAATTTGCCCTTTCTGGAAGCAAATTCCTCAACATTTATGAAATCTTTAATTCATTGTAGTAAAAGATAAGATGTTGGAATTTTTATTCAATTTATGTCCGATTTTTAAGTCTGTACCAGGAAAGCATCAGTTTAACAAAGCACCGTTTTCATATGTGTTAACAAAATGTATTTATCATATTTTCAATCAAATTATGTGATGTATTAATCTTTAGTATAAAGAGAGAGTTGTGTAGGTGGATGGATTATTTTCCTTTATGAAGTTGACTAGTGTCTATGCAACTCTGGCTCTAAATTCCCCATTTGGACCATGTTGGTTGGTACAGAAAGAATGCCACTACTGTGCGCGCTATAATCTCAGCGTGATCTGCAGAGACCATTTCAGTCAGGGCCAGACATGATTTGTTTCTTTTTTTTTCTGCTTAAAGTCATTAGTAACTTTCAAAATTGATCCTATTTATAATAACAGATAGTTTGGTGATTTCATAATTCTGACTGAAAGGGACTAGCCTAATAATGCATTCCTATCCAGATTCCTAGAATAGACTCAAAATGAAGAGCATTTAATTCCAGTGACCATGGCCCTGTCTAGCTTATGTATATCACATAGAAGATGGAAGGCCATTTTGTTTGAAATGTGCTGCTGATGCTTTATGTTACCATTTCAGTCTCAAGGAATCTTTGTGACAGAGCTAAGATTAATTAGCTTATTGGATCTGATTACCGTAGACCCTGATTTCTGTTAATAGCCATGTTTATCATCCTAATGTCAAATTTGCAATTTACTTGATCACATAAATGTATGATGCATTGAACCTGCAGCCTTTGACATCAGATAAATATTAAGGGTTGAGAGACTTACTTCTGTGATAATATGTCATCCCAGGTACTGCCCTCTCTATCCTATAAAAACAGTTTAAAGTATTACATTTTCAATGTAGAAAATATATCTGGGGAGACTTAAAAATCATATACTATGCATCCCATTTCTAATATCAAATGGGATAATTCCATCTGTAATTCTAAGTCTATAGAAACCTAATGTTATAAATTTTTAATCAGTACTCTTGGGTTATTTATCTGATTTAAGGTAAAACATTGACATTTTACTTTTAAATATATTCATTTTGAGGGGTGGGGGATGCAGCTTTGATTTAAAAAAAAAAATGTGAGAAGCAAATATAGCCATGGTGTTTTAGCAATAATCTATAACAACATGCAGATAAATTACAGATTAGGATAAGAAAAGGAACAATATATGTTTATATTTTATATTTCATTTTTGGAATATCCATTTTTCATAGACATACCTCTAAACATTTAGTTTAAAATAATGATTTATATAATTTAATATTAGATTCCCATAAATGATTTTAAAGTATTTTTCATTTTAATTGTAAAATGTTAGACTCCACGTTGTTTATAATTTACCTATAGGTACATGTGAACATGAGTGGTTATTTAAACTGTAACTCATTTGACAGAATGCTGCAGTTATTTATTTGTGTTGTTTGTATTTTTAAAATTTATTCCACATATAAGACTACAGATATGAAAAATCCATCTTCTTTATTCACCAGATTTTAATTTGGTAGCATATTTGTAAGTAACTAAGATAATCTATCTTCCTATGAATATTTTATTTTAAAGTATTCTATTGTCATATAAATTTCTTATTCAAAACCAGTGACAATGATCTTCAATTGCTATACTATATCCCTGTCCATAGATATTATACTTTTCATCCAGTTAGGAAACATTACCATGAAAAATTATCTATAAGAACTTCTTATGTTAAGATGGTATACAAAGAGGTTAAGAAACTTGCGTAGGTCAAACAATTTTTGCATAGATCAAAAGGAGACCGTTTATTGTCCTTTTTACCCTTAATATGAATTTCATAATGAATTATCTGTGTTTGTGGGGGTAGGGGGTAAAGGATTGACGTTTCCATCACATTTCATTCTGAATATACATCTGTGATAGAGACACAATTGGTTTTGAAATTATTTTTCTCTGTATATTTCTGTTATTAAAAATTATAATGAACATGTATTAATATATTTTCAAGAAATTAAAACAAGTCTCTTAAACCATAGTGATTTATTTGAATTACTTGAATATTTTAGATAAAAGATAATACAGTTGTTAAGTAGAAAGAGACATTTCCCCAAATTCTCAAAATAGCATAATAGCATAATAAAAGAAGGTGAAATATAGTAAGCAAATGGACAGTATTTGAATTTCAAACTTTGAATGCTATTCCATTAGTCAGAGATTACATGGTCAATTTTTAGAATATTAGTGAGGTATATGAATCCCTTTGTTTTGTTTTAACATGGAATAATTCCCTTCTGTTTAAAACAGCACCATAAAATTAACCAGTAAGGCAGGGGCACTCAGTGCTTAATAGCATGGGCTCTAAAATAGACATTCTGGGGGTAAAATCTTGGCCCTACCTATGACATTAAGGGAATCACTTCACCTACAAGTTCAGCTATTCATCTGTAAATTTAAAATCCTACTTGCCACAAAGTAGGCAAGTGAGAGTGAACTATAAGAGTTTTCACAAGTTAGGATAGGTAAATTGGCCCATAATTTTCACATATTTAGAGTTCTATTTATTCCATTGGACATAATCATTCTTTCCATGCTCTTGAAGATGATTCACAAAATAAAACAAAACAAAACAAAACAAAACAAAAACGATATTCCTGTCACAGCATCAGGTGCATGCGGTTCAGCAGCCTGCCAAGGTCATGGGCTAGCAGGTGCTAAGCTTCAGAAATCATGTGGGCCTTGGACTCATAGCGAGTATTGGCAACGTCTCTGCCATAACGGTGGCCTCGCCGAGTGGGGACTATGCTATCGCAGTTTGCAATGGCCCTGAAAGTAGCAGCAAGATCATGGTTCAGTTTCCCCGGAACAAGTGTAAAGACCTTCCAAAAAGTGATGTTTTACAAGATAGCAAATGGAATCATCTTCGTGGTCCATTCAAAGAAGTTCAGTGGAATGAGATGGGAGGCCGAAAGTTTGTCTGTAAAATGGAGCTGCTTATGTCTGGGCTCAGCCCTTGCCTACTATGATCCTTGTTCCCAGCATGGTTTCTGGATTATTTTTGGCAGTGAAGTTTCCAGAAATGGACTTGAGAAGATGAATTATTAAGCACAAGGAAATTTTCCAAAGGAGTACTGTTTTAAAATAATTAGCAGATGTTTACCTAGCATTTTGAAACCGTTCACTTTATAAGTGACAAGCGCTTTGAAATGTGGACGCTTATGTACAGTTATAGGGTATATAGTATGGGGTTGGGGAGGTGCAAAACGTTTTTTATGCAGTTAACTTGAAATGTTACTAATTTATAGGTTTGAATTCACTTTTTAAGATATTCCTTTAATGTTGACATCAAATAAAGCATATGGTTAAAAATTCCAAGAAAAAAAAAAAGGACCAATGCATACAGTGGGTCCAGTCATTCCATGAACATGTTATGGTGCAACATTTGCAATGTAAATATGAGGGATTTTTGTATATTTTACAACCATTTTATCTAACAGCAGTTTAATGTCTCCTTCTAACAAAATCTATGTATTATAACAAATTTTAGCCAGTTGGAAGTCAAGTCTTAAGGACACTTGTTTTATATGTACCTATACCCATATGGCATCTTTATGCATATTTAAGAGCTAAAATTTTAACCGATGTAAAGTTATGACATATTTTAATACTAAAATATGAAGATCAAATACTAAGTACTATGTCTAGGCTTCAAGAAAATATGTTAGTACATTTTTTGTTATTCTTATTAATAAATATTAATTATGAATAAACATTTTAGGAATAAAATAATAATTAAAAAAACCTCCCAAAGGCCATATTTTTTTCTAGAATTCATCACTGCAATTCTGGTATCCACCAGAAGGCACTTATGTGATGTAAACTATTTTAATGTTATTTTAGTTTTAGTCTTAAATAATGAATTTTAATAAAAATGCTTGTACATGAAAAAATTGCCTCATATTTTAATAAAAGTACTGATATACTATAAATATCAGTAATCATTCAATTTCTGTAGGAAGAGTAAATATAAGGACAAACATAAAAAGAAAGATTTAACGTAAAGTTCTTTTTATGTATTGTTTGAATAGAATTTATTCATTGTTGAGTTTATTCAACAACAAGGTCTCCATTTCTCTTTGTGGTATAATTAAGAATAATGTTTGCCCTAGCAAGGCTTTTGAAGATCCCTTTGCAAATGTATTCTTGAACTCCAAAGCTTTAACAGCTTTTTTAAAAAGTTTTTTTTTATATTTTTTATTTATTTCTAGGAGAGAGAGAGAGACAGCGTGAGCAGGGGAGGGTCAGAGAGAGAGGGACATACAGACTCTGAAACAGGCTCCAGGCTCTGAGCTGGCAGTCAGCACAGAGCCCGAAGCGGGGCTCGAACCCAGAACCGCGAGATCATGACCTAAGCGAAAGTCGGATGCTTAACCGACTAAGCCACCCAGGCGCCCCAAAACTGATTTTTTTCTTAACAAGCCTGATATCTCAATCCATGTTTAAAACTCTTCAATGGATTCTCAATAACATAAAGACATTTTCCACTGACATAAAGCCCAAGATGCTTACTATTACTTACAAATCCCCTAATAATCTATATTTGCCTAATTTCCTATTTATTTTGCTTAGTGACTTCTTTTATCTTCTAAAATTTGCCATGTGCCCTCCTGTTCAAAACATTTATAAATTCTAGTTTATTCTACCTGAGTACTCCTCCCCCTACCCTTTTACTTACACAAATCTATTTGATCTCCAGATCATACTTTATTACTTCTTTAGATAATATTTCCCCTGATTCCAAAGAATATATTGGTAAAAGGTAAATAACCCCATATTTTTCTTAACAAATATGAGCATTTGTAATACAGTTGTGTAATATAATTTAGTATGTGATCTCCCTACTAGATGATAAATTCATAAAGGAAAAGATGTAGTTTTTTCTGCTACTGTATCTTCTGCTTTTAGCAGTATGTCAAATCTTTGATACATGCTAGATGTTTCTCAAAAAATTGTGTGTTGAATGAGTGAATATTGTAATGAATATATCCGGTTAATATATCAGAGGGACATTCCACACCTAACTCTATTTACAGCTCTAAAACTGTTTCATATTAACTGCTCAAGTAGCTGAGTCTAATCATCTTATGTGGTTGAAGTTCAAGGGGACAAGAGGAATGTTAGTCAGTATGTAATTAGCCAAACCGTAACCAGAGTAGTTTTGAAAATAGAAACTTATCCATAGTATGCTAAATTTCTGTTGGATTTGCAGCTCTCTATGTTTTTTGTTTAGTAGTGCTCCTTTTAAAAAGTCCAACTTAAGTATGCTGCTCTGATGAGAAGGTGACTGCATTGTACCAGATGATATATTTATGTGACTTCATTTAAATTCAGTCTTTTTCACAAGCCTATTTAAAGGTAGTAACTGTATATATGGATAAAATGAAGCCCTAAGTGATTAATTATTTTTCAATTTAACACTTTAGTAGGTGGCAGAACTTAGACTGGAGGATTGGAATCCATGGAAAATTCAATGCTCTTTTCCTATTCCAAGTTGTAGCATTCCATCTGTATATGCAGGGAAATATGAAATATTTATCTAAGAGATATTTATCTAAGAGATTTATCTAAATATCTCTTAGATAAAGAGATGGGAACTACCATTTTCTAATATAACTTCTCTAAAAGTTAGATTGTGTTTTTGTTGCGTCCTTTTCAGCAACAGGTCTGTATTCCGAACTGAGTGAGTGCACATTTACTTCTTCTTGGGAAGGTTCATACAATATAATTTTAGAAGAGTTTAACTTTTCAACTAAGAATATATTTACTAGTTGTAGCTAGAACTTTATTTTGCTCCTTAAGATAGATAGACCATCAAAACAATCCCTGCAAGTAACACACCATTGATAGTGACACACGCCAGATACAAAAGGAACCATCAAACTTGGATTCGTTTCACGTGGAATCCTAGAGCAAATGGATATTTAATCTAAGTAAATTGCAGAGATTTACCCTTATCATTGGCAATGTATTCACTGAAATTACTAAAATATTTTAGCAACGGCTCTAGGAAAAGAAAGTCCATCCTATCATCTAGAAGAATTTACTGCACATAATTCTGTCTGAATGCTAAACCTCCTTAATGTGGATTTTAATGTCAGTTTTCATTTTAGATTCATATGTAAAGTGCTGATGTTTTTGATTGAAAATATACCTTTAATTAAAAGCATAAGAGGTTTTTTTTTTTGAAAAATCTCCCCATTTGGTTTAAAATACATAGTAAATCTATTGGTTGAATATATTCTAGGCATAAAATCATATATTATTCTCTTCAAGACTGCATACTTTAATTCCTAGTTCAAACCATCTTTTTTTAAATGACACAAGATATTACATAATATTTTATTACTCCCTGAAATTTGGAGAGGAAAGAATGATCTGGAGTGATAATGTCAGGAAAGCCAATATGATAAAAAAAAAGAGATTCTGAATTTTCCAACAATCTTTAAATACGATCCTCTACATGTTAATATATGTATATATTATAAATAAAGTTGTACATTGCAAGCTTCACTGAAATATAAAAATATATGGTTATGGGAATTAATCACTGATAGATAGGTACTTTCCTAGAATTTTAGAAGAAAAAAGCCATGCAAATTTATGTTAAGAAATTGTGGGGATAAGAATTTTTTCTTATTTTTTGATGGAATAACTGAACAAAAACTTGTCTTTGTTTTCAATCCTTCATTTTAGGTACTTTAAAAATTTTTTCTTAGAGAGAATCCAAGGAAACAACACTCATAATCTGTTTATTTGTTGGTAGACATCTGATATTTCTGGAACTGGAAAGATGGGAATCTTTGTTTCTTCTTACTCTTCCACTAGCTATCCAACTAGTTATGCCTTTCTAGTTCTTCAGTTTCATTTTTTTTTCTTTTTCCTTCATCTAAACATTATCTTTATTTACACACTTGCCTACTTTAAAATAAAAATCTACTTTGAAACGAACCAGGTAAAGGTAGTGCCCTCCCACCCTGCACGTTACCAGAATCCATAGAACCATGAAGAATTTGTGAAGAGATTCATATAACTAGGGAGAAAAAAAAAAGAAGGGGACTTAACTGTTGTTAGTTTGTGATTAACATCTTAAGTCCTCTGTGTTACACATTCATCATCAGGTATGTTTATAAAAAAAAATCCTATTGTACCCTAGTAGGACATGAGAGGATGAGATTAGGCAGGTTGTTGGATCCCAGAAAAAGCTGTGAGAGATACCATTTGAAATATGTTGTTACTAACAACAACAAAAACAATCATGACTATTTGCTTAGGAATCTATTTATGATAACCTCTGTTTGAGAGAAACAAATTCCCCTTTCCTATTCCTGATATATTTAAACATCTTCTACCACATAAACACAGTGTATATCATGTAGAGATTAGTGGATAAACAAGAATGTTTTGCACTGTTGATGAGAATGTAAATTGGGGCAGCCACTATGCAAAAGAGTGTGGAAGTTCCTCAAAAAAATTAAAAATTGAACCACCATATTATTTAGCAATCCCACTCCTGGATATAGATCCAAAGACAATGAAAACAAGATGTAAAAGAGATATCAGCACTTCCATGTTTATAGCAACATTATTCACAATGGCCAAGATATGGAAACAACCTAAAATGGCTGTCAACAGATGAATGAATAAAGAAAATGAGGTGCATATGCACACACACATATACACAATAGATTATTATTTAATCTTACAAAGGAAAGAAATTTCTGCCATTGGTGGCAATATGGATGGAACTTGAATACATTATACTAAGTGAAATAAGCCAGACAAAGAAAAATACCCCATGGCATCACTTATATGTGGGATCTAAAAAAAGGAAAAAAATTCAAACTCATAGAAAAAGAATAGAATGGTGATTGCAAGGGGCTGTGGAAGAAATAAGAAGAGGCTGGTAAGTGTGTACAATTTCACTTACTTTATTTTAAGATGAGTAAGATCTCAGGATCTAAAGTAAAATACTGGGACTACAGTTAATAACACTATTGTATACAGTGAAAATTGCTAATTGTAGAACTTAAATATTCTCTCCAAAAAAAAAAAGCAAAAACAAGTGGGTTAATGGATGTGTCAATTAAATTTTGAAATGCAATGAAATAGAATATTTTTTTTTTCCTTTTAGAATTACATATTTTTAAGATAATTTATTTTTTAAATATTTTTATTTATTTCTAGGAGCTAGAGAGAGAGAGAGAGAGAGACAGCATGAGCAGGGGAGGGTCAGAGAGAGAGGGAGATACAGACTCTGAAATAGGCTCCAGGCTCCGAGCTGGCAGTCAGCACAGAGCCTGACACGGGGCTCGAACCCACGAACCGCGAGATCATGACCTAAGCGAAAGTCGGATGCTTAACCGACTAAGCCACCCAGGCGCCCCAAGATACTTTAGATTAAGAAATATTTTAACAAGACCTAAAGATACACCTTAATGTTTAAATGATAATTATTTATCTTACTTAAATTATGTCAGTAAATTTAGTTTTCAGAAAATCTTTTTAAAACTGTATCCAGTCTAGGACACCTGGGTGGCTCAGTTAGTTAAGTGTTGACTTCAGTGCAGGTCGTGATCTTGCGGTTTGTGAGTTCAAGCCCTGTGTCGAGCTTTGTACTGACAGCTGAGAGCCTGGAGCCTGCTTCAGATTTCGGTTTCTCTCTCTCTGTCTCTCTCTGTCTGTCTCTGTCTCTCTCCCTCCCCTGCTTTTGTTATGTCTCTCTCTCTCTCTCAAAAATAAAACAACATTAAATTTTTTTAAATAAAAAATAAAACCATTTCCGGTCTATAATTCTAACTTCACAGAAGAATTTTAAAGGATCTTAATTTGGTATATATATTTTGTATTATTTTCCTTAAAAAATTCTAAGAAATTATTACTGTGAGATAAAAATTTAATTGCCATTTCTAATGTCACTTCCTGTGTATAAAGTACTTAAAGTAGACAGTAACCTGTCTCACTTTACAAGTTACTGATTTTGATAATATACTTTAAAAGTCTTTTACAATGTTTGTATTTCTCAAGGTTCAGGTCTTTCATTTAATTGCTTGATCAATTTGATAACCTGACACATCTTAAAAGAAGATAAAACCAATTTTTTAATTAAATAATACATGACATGCTCAAACTCTTTGTGTGTCTGTAGAAGTGATTGTCACCTTTGAATTGAATACCCTATTTGATCTAGAACCTTCCATAATACCAGACTTCACATAATACCTAATGTATGTAATTAAGTTTTTATTTTTTTAGAATTAGGGATTGAAATTTCCTAAATACCATTTTACTTAGTCTAGTGGATATTTGAATTTTAGACAAAGAATCTAGTTTTTCTCTTATTTCTATTTCCTTCCTTCCTTTGTTCGTTCGTTTGTTCCTTCCTTCGTTTCTTTGTTTCTTTCTTCCTTCCTTCCTCCCTTTCTTCCTCCCTTCCTTCCTCCCTTCCTTCCTCCCTTCCTTCCTCCCTTCCTTCAAGAGAGAGAGGGCACATGTAGGAGATTGAGAATCCTAAGCAGACTCCACGCCCAGCACGGGGCCCTACATAGGGCTCCATTTCACTACCATGTGATCATGACCTGAGTCAAAATCAAAAGTCAGAGACTTAAGAGACTGAGCCACCCAGGCTCTCCATTTCCCAAGTATTTTCTATTTCATTTTCCACCTAGAATGCTTAACCTTTTCTGTGTCACTTCAGGTTATCTTGGGCCCCATATCTCTTATAAAGCCTTCTCCAACTATCCTAGCTGACTTGGATCTCTAATTAAAATTCCATTATAATCACATTTTTGTTGTTTTATCTTACTTGTATCTTTACAAAGCAAATTAAATACAATGATTATGTTTAATCCTTCTTTTATGTCTCTGTTTTTAGTCTCTCCCTTTTTCCACCAAAATCAAGGAATAGACACCTAAAATTCACTTTAAATATTTTATGTTTAAGTGAGTTTATAATACAGTAATTACTAACACATAGTAGAAATTAAATATGTATACATGCTTTACAAATGAACAAATGAAATACAGAAACATTTTTATATACATTTTAGGAAGCCCTAAAACTTGACTTATATTCCTACAATTAACCCAAGTCAATCTATGATAGTATGGCATGAGTGAGATAATCAGAATATTGTGATTTACTGCTCTGTTACTTGATAGAGCTGGTCAGGGAAAATTTCCAATTCTTAGTATGCTTGTAAGAACAGATAATGGACTATAGTTATTAAATATTTTCTATCCTTTGAAAGCCTGTGACATTAGCTGCTTTTACAACTTTAAAACCACCATGGCAGTTTTGAAATTCCTTCAAATGTCTCAAGGAGAAGTAGGCAGGGAGAGTAAAAGGAAGATAACCTGGATAAAAAGGAATTAACTTTGAAGAGTTTTTCAATCACCACTTACTGATCCATCCATTGTTTGTCCCACAAACTTCTGTAAGTCTTGGACACTGAGAGGGTCACCAGAAGCATGAATTGTTCTTATAAGGAGGTTTGGGTAGTGTCTAGTACATTTATTCAGCAACCTTAATTAAGAGGAAACTTCAGTGGGTGGAGAAAGGAAGAGTAATACTGTAGTTCTGCAATCTTGACTCTTTTTAGCCTCTGTCCCAGTGCCTTTGACTTTGTGACTTAACATTTTTTTGTGTGCGTGTGTGGTAGGAGGGAGAGGGTAGCCTGCTTTCCTTTCAAGAATTAAATATACAGATATTATCTCTGTTCTGGCATCTACTTTACTTTTCTTCATGCTCCAATTATTCAGGATTTGTTCACTAGCAGAAATTCAACAGTAACTGAATCAGCAATGACCATGACCAGTAACTAAGTTTTTAATTCTGAAAAAAATCAGGGTTACATGGATATATAGACACAACATTTGTTTCAATATTGATTAATTACCTATGGGAAATGGACTCAAATTAAATATATATACAAACACACACATCTATATCTGTGTATCTATATTTATATGTATTTATTATAAACATATTCTTTACATATAAGAATATAAACTATTCTTTTAAGGATTCATATGAACAGATACCCATATGCATGCATGTTTTAAGATTCAGTTTACAGCTATACTAAAAACATGATCACCTCTTTTCCTCTTTTTTTTCACATTTATAGGATGCTTAGGCAGATAAGCACAAAGAATCAAAAATATCAAATAAAATGGACTGCAGTTTATATTTTCTATCTGAAAGATATCTTTGTATTTGCTGCTGTCATCTGGATTACTCAAATAATAGAATTTGTGACATTAGCAGAAGTTACTTTTTCAATATACTTTACAAAGAGCTTTTGTTGTATCAGACAGTTCTGACCTGCATTTAGCACTCATTATATGTTAATTTTCTTCCTCCTGTTAGAGAAACAAAACATTTCTGCCAACAAAAAGAGCCCTCCCTCCATACTGATGCTGAAGAGAAAGAACATAATTTATCATTCTGTAAACATTAACAGATTTACTTGTGTATATACAGCAGAAAATTGACAACAAAGTTTCATACCCAAAACCAAAGAAAGAAGAGTTAACTCCTCTTGCGAGTTTGAGAGACAAGGATCTGTTACCTTGTGTCAGTTTCCTGGATGTCTTATCAGAGACCCCCAGGCTAATTCTGGAAGTATGTTTTAACATATCTAGTGGTCATTTGGTTGTTATCTTGGAGGTATTTCCATATTATACAACTAGAAACTAAGCTTAACCTCTAGAGAGATTTATCTCTGTCCCAAAGCAATGACTATTCTTGGAAGGTTTTAAGAATAAGATTCTTCCATCTGATAGAATAAACAATGTTTTGTAACAGAAAAGGGAAAGTTAATGTAATATAATAACAATAACAAACCTGTTTTTTCTAATGTATATTTGGACACTAACTCAACTATGCTTGTGTTTGGAAGGGGGGGAAATGGTATTGTCCTACATTTGGTGTCTGGATTGAGGTGTATGAATAATCTGAAGTCCAGTTTGGAAATACAGTATCCTCACTGTTGGCTGTCAGTTAAACTCTAGTAATGTACTGCAAAGAGCCTCATTCTGTGGGCACAGAAATAGTTAAAAGTATCTGTTTTGTATTGAGTCTTTTTCCTCAAGTCTAAATCAATCTTCAGATTTGTTTGGTTAACTTCTAAAAATACAAGTAGCTCTCTATATGAGTGACACTTAAGAAGAGGCAAGATATAGATATTCATGTCAAGATATCTGGTCAGTTAATTCAGGAAATTATTGAGGCAAACTTTTCAGATTATTAACTGAATTGACGAGTTATTTTTAACATCCTATAAATGTTATACATTTCTTAGGAAACTTTTGCTGGATTGATAAATGGCAGGTTATGGAAACAGTTTATGTATGGGTGAACTCACCTCACATATTTACCTGTGTGTGTGTGTGTGTGTGTGTGTGTGTGTGTGTGTGTGGTAAGAACACTTAAATTCTACTCTTGTAGAAAATTTCAGTTCTACAGGACAATACTATCAGCAACAGTCATTATCTTATACATTAGGTCCTCAGATCTTATTCTTCTCATAACAGAAAGTTTGCACCCTTTTACCAGTCTCTCCTAAATTCCCACACTTCAGCCCCCTGGCAACTATCCTTCGTCTCTGTTTCTATGAATTTGTTCTGTTTTTGTTTATTTAAGAATCTGCAATGTGATGTCATGTTGTGTTTGTCTTTATCTGTCTAGCTTATTTCACTTAGCTATCATGTTCCTTCAGGTTCCTCCATGTTGTTGTAAATGACAGGATTTTCTTCTTTTAGGCTGAATAATACTCCAGAGTATATATTTATACCACATTTTTAATATATTCATCTTTTGATGAACATTTAGGTTTTTCCTTGTTTTAGTTAGCTATTGTGAATATGCTGCACGGAATAAGTGCAGATATCTTTTCAAGACTGATTTCATTATCCTTGAATACATTGCAGGAAATGGGATTGCTGGATATTATGGTAGTTCTATTTTTATTTTTTTGAGGAATTTCCATGCTGTTTTCCATAGTGCTGTGCCAATTGACATTCCAAATAGCAGTGCATAAGGTTTTCCTTTCTTCTATGTCATTACCAGCATTTGTATCTCTTGCTGTTTTTTATAACAGCCATCTTAACAAGTGTAAGGTTATCCCTCTATTGTGATTTTGATTTGCATTTTCTTGATAATTAGTGATGATGTTGAGCATCTTTTTATGTATCCTTTGGTCATTTACATGTCTTCTTTGGAAAAACATCTGCTCAGATCTTTTGCCCATTTTTAATTGAATTATGATTATGATTGCTATTAAGTTTTATGAGTTCCTTTTATATTTTGAATGTTAACTCTTCACCAGAAATGCAGTCACAAATATTTTCTTCCATTCCATAGATTTCCTTTCATTTTGTTGATAGCTTCTTTGGCTGTGCAGAAACATTTTAGTTTTGTATAGTTTCACTTGTTTATTTTTGCTTTTGTTGCTTTTGCTTTTGGTGTATAGTAAAAAAGAAATCATTGCTTAGACTAATGTCAAAGATCATCATCTGTTTTCTTCTAGGAATTTATGATTTCAGGTTTTACATTCAAGTTTTTAATTCATTTTCAGTTTATTTTTGTGGATGGTATAAGATACAAGTACAGTTTTATTTATTCCTTTGCATGTGGCTCTTCAGTTTCTCAGCATCATTGAATAGACTATTTTTTCCCACTGTATATCCTTGACTCCACGTCAAAAATCAATGAACTATATATACATAGGTTTATTTCTGGACTCTCTGTTCTGTTTATCTATGTGTCTGTTTTTATGCCAATTTTATACTGTTCAGGTTATTATAGTTTTGTAATATAATTTGAAGTCAGGAAATGTCATGCTTCCAGATTTTTTCTTTCTCAAAAATACTTTCACTCTTGGAGGTCTTTTGTGGTTCCATATAAATTTTAGTATTTTTTTTTCTATTTTTGTTAAATACCATTGGAACTTTAATAGAGATTGCACTGAATATGTAGATCACTTTGGGCAGTTTGAACATTTTGGCAGTTTTAGGTTTTTTGATCCACAAGCATTAGATAGCTTTTCATTTATTTGTGTCTTCTTCTGTTTCCTTCATCAGTATCTTACAGTTTCGAGTGGACAGATTTTTCACCCACTTGCTTAAATTTCTCCTTAAGTATTGTGTTGTTTTGATACTATTGTAAATCATACTGTTTTCTTTATTTTTGTTTCAGAGAGTTCATTGTTAGTATATAGAAATGCAATGGATTTTTATATATTGGTTTAGCATCCTGCAACTTATTTAATGAATTTATCAGTTCTAACAATTTTTTTGATGGAGTCTTTTCTATATGCAATACAATGTCAACCACAAAGAGAGACAATTTTATTTATTCCCTTTTGATTTGAATGAACCTAAGGCATAATTACATTAAATGATTGTAAAACACCTAACAAGTCACCACCATTCAGAAAAATCACTTTCTAAGTTTTTCATTCTTATGTAGTTAAACCTTCTATTTAATACAATTTTTAGTGAAATACCACACACACACACACACACAAATACACAAATTGTAAGCATACTATTAGATGACTTTAATATGCCTGTGTTGCCGGTACCCAGAAGCCATCCTTATAACTTCTCCTAATCACTGAGCCCCAAGAAGAGCTAAATTTCCTGACCTCTACTGGAATAGTTAATTTTATCTGTTTTTGAACTACATTAAGTAGAATCAATAGTATATACAGTTAGTGCTTGCTTTCTTTTGTTCAATATTATATTTGTGAGAAAGATTTATTCATATTGCTGTTGTCTGTCATTGTAGTTTTGCTCATTCTTATTGCTGTACAGTCTTTCAATATATACCACAGTCTGTTGATACATGCTAGAATTGCTTGCGAGGTTGTTTCTATTTTGGAACTTATTATTGATGGTGCTGTTGTGAGCATTCTTGTACATGTCTTTTGGACAACATTGTTAATATGCCAATTTTCATTGCAACGAGTCTTAAATTAAAATTAATTAGTGTTTGTAGAAGTACAACTAAGACAACTTAGAAAAATAAGAAGACTGTCATTATCAAATATAAATACATATTACAAAGACACAAAAATAGAAAGTTTGGCACTGTTATAGAAACAGACAATGGAATAAGATAGAAAGCCCAGCAGTCAATCTGTAGACATTATAGTAACAGCCCCACAAACACTTGAGGGAAGAATGAATTTAGTATATAGTGCTGGAAAATCAGCCAGTCTGTTTTGCTTCTTGGAGACATCAGAGTCTTCAGATCTCTAGCTCTGCTGCATCTCTGTTATAAAATCTTTTCTTACTGCCTGGGTGGACAACACATCCTTCATGAAGTACCTATATTAGTGTTCTCCAGAAAAATAGAACAAATAGGGTATAAATGTATATACATACACACATATATATGGAGGGTTAATTGTAAGGAATTGACTCACATTATGGTAGCTGAAAAGTTCTAATGTCCCCAAATATGCAAGGTGAGTAAGCAAGCTGGAGACCCAGGAGAGCCGATAGTACAGTTCTAGTCCCAAAGCAGGCAGGTTTGAGACCAAGAAGTGTCAATGTTTCATTTGGAGATCAAAGGCAGGAAAAAGCCCTACTCGAAAGTATGTCAGACAGGAGCAATTCTCTCTTATTCAGAGGAGTTTCAGCCTTTTTTGTCTTATTCAGGACTTCAACTATTAGATGAGACCCATCCACAGGAGGAAGGCCAATTTGCTTTTTCATTCTACCAATTTAAATGTTCATCTATTCAAAAAACACCCTCCCACATACACCCAACGTAATGTTTGACAAAATAACTAGGCACTCCATGGCCTAGTCAACATACAGTATCAACCATTATAACATTTCAAACGAAATATTGGTGGAAAAGCAGCATGATTCTTCAATTTATCCATCCAGTCGTCTAGCCATCCTTTGTTTGGCTTGCATCTCCTCATCAAGGATGTTTCTATAGATTGATATACAAAGAGTTACTTAGGCAATATATTCTACTATACCTGAGCCAATTACCTAGAACCGATTCCGACTGGTTAGTTTCCTTCATGCATGGTAGTTCAACATTTTTTATATTACTCTTGAATATAACCTAGGTATAATCTGGTAGCATAATTGTACTATTGTGGGAGGCTGAACTGTATTTTTGCCAAACTAAATCTGTTACTGTTTTCATCAAGCATTTGAATTCTGGATGTCTTCCAAGGAGGTTGTTCTACTTTTTTTCATTTTGGTAAAACTGACTACTTAGGAGGTCAGAAGAGAGAACACTGCTAATTTATAGGTCTCTTGAAAGCAAGCATGACAAAATAAGGATGGTATGGAAGACCTAGTAAAAACTGATGCATTTGAAGATTAATATATTTGTTATTTCTTCTGTATTGTGACTTAGATAATTCATTTATAGAACGTATGTAAGATTTTTAGAGCTAATCGCTGATATTAAATATTGTATGTGTAATATCTGTTGCTGTATCATGATCAGCAAGAAAATAAACCTTTTGACATCTATTTTCATAAATATCAATTCTTATTTGAAAATTACGAATTCCTAAGTGAAATTTTTAGATTTTAAGGAATAAGCTGATATTCTATTAAGTTTCAAATAAATATATGTTACACGACAAATAAACTGAAGTTTGAAGGATTTGTACCACCTTTTTAAAAATATCAATAAAACTGGGGCGCCTGGGTGGCTTAGTCGGTTGAGCGTCCGACTTTCGCTTAGGTCATGATCTCGCGGTTCATGGGTTCGAGCCCTGCGTCGGGCTCTGTGCTGACTGCCAGCTCAGAGCCTGGAGCCTATTTCAGAGTCTGTATCTCCCTCTCTCTCTGACCCTCCCTGCTCACGCTCTCTCTCTCTCTCTTCTAGAAATAAATAAAAATATTTAAAGAAATAAATAAAAAATATCTATAAAACTATGGTAAGTAATTAAGATAGCGTGGTATTAGTATAAGGTTAAACATACAGTTCAGTGGATAGAGTCTAGAAAAAAAACTGAAATATTACTTTACAATAAAAAGGGAAAAATCTATTGGTATAGGCAACAAAACAATTAATCTAAAAGATATTAAACTAAACAAAACAGATCCCAGAGAATACACTATATGATTCTATTTATATCAAAATTTAGAAAAAAAATCTAATCAATGGAGACAGAAAGTAGATCATGGGTTGGAAATGATAGAGCAGAGGACAGAAGGAGGCTTTTGGGGTGATGGAAATATTCTATACTTGATAGTGGTGGCAGACATGGGCATATATATTTTTCAGAAGTGTTGAAATATACATCTAAACTAGAAAATTGCATATTATGGAAATTACACCTCAGTGAAGTGTATTTAAAATATAAAATAAATGGGAGTTTGTCAACCTTGTTGTAAGGAGTGAATGGGAAGTTAAATCACATAGGCTCTTCTGAGATCTCTATGTCTTGTCTTCTTGGTCATACGAAAGTTAATTGTATATCTTCAATTCTCATAGAGAAAAATATTTTATAATTTTTTTCTCTACCACTATGACTTTCCTCACAATAATAACTTTTTGGAAAATAGTAATAATACAAATTTCTTGGACAATAACATATTTATGTACATCTATATGTACATTATATATAAGCATATGTATAAGCATTATAATTAACTATTTTGCCATTTCTCCTCTTCTGATTTTCTTCAGACTGAAAATAAGCTGTAAGTTTATCACATGACTGTCTATTGACCAGTGATTGAGTAAAAAGTAGAAAATGAAATGAGTTCATTTTAGAGACAAAAACCAGCTGATTTGCTCTGAGTCCTAAGGTATATGCCCCCTAAGCTTTGAAGTGTTCATTGAATGCTTGTAATTACTTCCAAATACAAGCATATTCTAGCAATAGTTAATTTGATTTAAATTATGTTTTTCCCCATTTATTATGTTTTATTACTTATTTGTATATATGTTTCTAATAAGAATGATAAGTAAGTTTATCTTGCAATATTTATTTATTTAAAGATAAGCTTTATCAAATAATTAAACATCAGATGTCTAATTTTTAAGTGAGTGTAGAATATTAATTGGTTAATTTATTCCAACTCACATATACCTACCCATGCTAGAGTTACATATGTAATTGAAGCTGGAAATAATTAACACAGAACAAGGTTTAAATGTTTTACAAAATAATATACATGAATTACCAGAGAAATATGCTGATAATTTTAGGTATTTTTGGAAGTGTAACACACAGGAACTTCATCTCAAGGAATGAAGAGTCCTGAATATTAACATAATTTTATGGGGGTAGGATGTCCATTAATGCAATGACATTAATGCAATGAAATAATAAAGAGAGGAAAGGGAATCCACAAGTCAAGACTGCTGAAAACAATCACACTTAAAACATCTACCAGAGTTCTAAATCTGCAATTACCCAGTGTAGTAAATGTGTGTTAGTGATGAAAAAACTGAGGATAACTATTATTTATGTACATTTTAAGAACATATACTAATAAAGATTCATTTATTCATACACATGAGGCAAATAAAATTTCTAAATTATTTTAATCTCTTATTAATCTGCAATTTACTGTATATATTAGCCTTGCAGATAGTTTTACCAAATTATTCAGAGGATGCTATTTGAACAAGAGAACTTGCATTGACTTCATCCCCACATATTGAAATGTGCTACTGCTCTCTTTCTCATCAGATATCCTTCGTTTGATGTCTTTATCAGCACCAGACTTTACCCTATTGCTAAATACACGGAGTTTGCCACCAGGCACAAATTCCCCCATCAATTTAAATGAAAATGAACAAAAATGAAACGCAAAGCCCAGCAAATGACTTTTAGGAATTATGAAGAATTCTGCCCCCATCTTTTTGCCTAAAGTCTGAGGACTACCCTGATTTATAGTTTTAGGTCATGGAAATATAAGCTAGTATTTATCTTTGTGGCAGCTTTAAAATATACCTGTACTTTGAATGATAGAAACTTGGTATGTGTCTGTGGAGTGATTTTGTGGCCTGCCATTTTTTATCTTGGTAAATTCTAGCTACAAAATGCTTAACTCTTTGGTTTGGTCTATGGATAATTGTCATTATTTGTCAATGGCACATAATAAATTGAGCCTCTGCAAATGCATGGTCAATCATCTGATTGTGATTTGGAATTTAAATAATCTTTTTTGACACCCAGGGGGATTCTAGGTTTACCAGATTTATTCTGGAGCCACTCTGATAATTCTATCATCCATTCAGCAAATGTTCATTGATCAGCAATGTGGTAGGCTGTGTGCAAGAGTCCAAGGTTATAAAAATAGACAGAGCTCGGTGACTGCCATGAAAGAATTTAACCTAATGTTAAATTAGACTGCTGTGTGCAGTCTAGTGGAGGAAGATATAATTCTTTCAAGACTCTAACCTTAATCAGTTATCTTGGAGCTGGGCTTGTTTGTATAAGTAAGTAGGTAGGCATTTCCGGGGAAAAGCTTAGTAGACCTCAGATTGCCACAGCTACCAAGCCATAGCCTTTACTTAAGACATGTCTTCTGAATGGAGTACATAGTATATATTGGTGCAAATTTATTTTGAAGTGTAAATAACATATTTAATGTATTTATCCTACTGCATGGCGATTAATTAATAGCTGATTGTTATGAAAATTAGCAAAATAACTTTTTATTTTTTTCCTGAATATAAGTACATTTTTCAGGATAGAATACTTTCTTGAACAGCCCAATATATGATGTCAGGCCTGATAGCCCAAGCCCAAGCAGTACAGACCACTAGATTTGATTGGCCTTTGGTCCCCAGGTCATGAAACGAAAAGCATCATAAAGAATGGGCAAAGCCAGACCATGCCATGCAGACAGAGTATTTCCAATGTCTCAGTCTACATGCACTGAGCAGAGAGGTTGTAGCAGATACCAAGGAAGAAGTAGGAATCGAGGGAAACTAAATGTTAGCTAGGGAATTTGATGGGGTGTTTGGAGGTAGGAATTTGGAGTTCACTAAAGGCCTGAAACATAGTCAGTGGAGTAAAAGTTGCTGAGAGCACCAAGACAGCCCAGACAAAAAAGAAGTATGGTGAATTGTTTTGCTTACTACATCTTTTTTTCAGTCATCTATAGGCATGATTTATGGCTTTGAGGCCTTGTGTCAACCTGTCCAAGATCATATAGCTTGTATGTTGCAGAGTCAGGATTTAAATGCAAACCTGTTGATAACAACTACCTGTGGTTTAAGAAAACAAACAGGGGTGCCTGGGTGGCTCACTCAGTTAAGCGCCCGACTTTGGCTTAGGTCATGATCTCATAGTTAATGGGTTGAGCCCTGCATGGGGCTGTGTGCTGACAGCTAGCTCAGAGCCTGGAGCCTACTTCAGATTCTGTGTCTCCCTCTCTCTGTGATCCTCCCTGCTCTCTCTCTCTCTCTCTCTCTCTCAGAAAAAATAAAAACATGTTAAAAAGAAAGAAAACAAGCAAGCAAACAAACAAAAAACTTGGCTGTGCCTGGATGGCTCAGTTAGTTAAGCATATGACTCTTGATTTCAGCTCAGGTCATGATCTTGCAGTTTGTGAGATCAAGCCCTGTGTTGGGCTCTGTGCTGACAGCGTGAAGCCTGCTTGGGATTCTCTCTCTGTCCCTCACCCTGTGGTGCTCTCTCTCTCTCTCCCTCTCTCTCTCTCTCTCTCTCTCTCTCTCTGTGTCTCTCAAAATAATCTTAAAAATAAAAGAAAATTTTCCCTTCTGTGCATCTAGAAATAAAGACATTTATGAAGATAACTTTATAGAGAAACTTCTTATGGTCATTCCTAAAAAACTATGGGCAAAGAAAGTCATGTCAAGACCAAAATATGAGGTGCCTGGGTAGCTCAATCAGTTAAGAGTCTTATTCTTCATTTTGGCTCAGGTCATGATCATGGTTCATGAGTTAAAGCCTCACATTGGGTTCTGCTGACAGCACAGAGCCTGCTTGGGATTCTCTCTCTCTCTCTCTCTGTCTCTCTCCATCTCTCTGCTCCTTTTCTGCCCATGTGCACTCTCTCTTCTCTCTCTCTCAAAATAAATAAACTTAAAAAATAAAACAAATTGTTTAAGACTGTTTGCTCTTCAGCTGCCAGAAAAAATGATTTGGGAAGACTTAGATATTAGAACCAATGGAGGCTCTACCATGCATGTGAGCTGCTATAGTGTGGTAAATGCTCTGCAGTCTATCTGAATAAACACAATTTCCTTTTAGTAGCTGTGTGGCAGAGTAGAATTTAGAATTTATTTAGCCTCTCTGTGCTTCAGTTCACCCATCTTTAAAATGAGAATACATAATCAAAGAACCTTCCTCATGGGTTTGCTGTGAGGGATTGTATGAGTCAACATATATAGTCATATTGAAGATTATCTGGCATAAAATAAGTGTTTAGTAAATGTTTACATCATTATGTATTTCCAGAAATTCAGGAACAGGAAAACATGCATCGACTATCTTGTCACTGCTAGTATCCTATGAAAATAAGTTAGCTGATCATCTGTAATCTCTGCATGTTTAAGAAGAGTTTTAAATGCTTCATCAAGCAGTAGACTAGTTTTATCTTATAATAAAGTCTCTAAGTGTTTTTTTTTTCAATGTTTATTTATTTTTAAAGAGAGAGAGAAAGTGTGAGCATGAGAGGGGCAGAAACAGAGGGAAAAAGAGAATCCCAAGCAGGCTCTGTGCTGACAGCAGAGGCCCATGCAGGGCTCTAGCTCATGGTTCATGTCCTGAGCCAAAATAAAGAGTCAGAAGCTTAACCGACTGAGCCACCCAGGCCCCCCTGCAAAGTAGCCTTATCCATCACAGTCCAACCCACTGAGTGATGGACAGCTCTATTTAGATGTTTCAGAGCCACCTTAACTCAACATAGACACACCTGATCCCATTTCTTCCCCTTCTGCTTTTCCAATTCTGTATCTTTTTCTTCCATGTGGAGTACAGCAATGTACCTTCTTACACAAGTTAGAAATCAATAAGTCACCTTGATTCTTCAAACTTCTTTCATGTCCAACTGCAAAAAGTTTTCAAGGCTTACAACTCTTAACCATGACTTTAATCTTTCCTGTCTTCTCTAGATGGGTTTCTGCTTCACAAGTGCAGCTTTCTCTGGCAATTGTCCTCTTTCATTCACATATATTCTCTCTGCTACTGCTGGAGCACTGTCCAGAACCAGTATGACAATGATGCTTCCCTGCTTAAGTCTGTCAGGTCCCTACACACACACTTTCATACTCTTCTATGATTCTCAAACATCTTTGGGGAAACTATCTGGAGTCCTAAAACAGTCATACTTCCATAATCTGACCCTTTTGACTTTTCCAGCATGAACACTCATCAGTCCCTGCCTTATACTTTTTCATCCATCAAAATTAATTGATCATAATTCTCATGCAAACTCATGCTGGTCTAATTTTGTGTCTTTGCAAATGTTGTATCTCTGTTTATAAAGCACTTTCCCATGACCAAAAGCTTTCAGACTTAGTTTGGTCTCAGCTGTCTGCTAGGAAGCTTTCCTTAACCTAACTCCCTGGCTAGGGATCACTTCTCTGTTTTCTCATAAAGTCCCTGTTCATATCTGTATCATTGTCCTGACTTTAATATTAAATATGCCATATCCTCTGAGGACATAGTTCATAACTAACTTCTCTTTGTGTTCATTAGATCAGTGGCGCAGAACCAGTATCCCATTGGAAATATTTAGGAGCAGTTTTAATTTCATAATGGCTAAGAGGCACTACAAGTATTAATTGGCCAGGGATAGAGATTCTATATTCTGCCATAGGTGGAACAGTCCCCAAAGAGAAAGAGCTGTCTTGCTGAAATGCCAAAAATATCTCCTGTAAGAAATTCTGTATTAGACTGTACACACCATGAAGGCATTTTATCTTAAGGCTCAAAACAGCTAGATCTCACCACAGGTTTTCTAAACGAGGCAATATGTATTTAAACAGTTTCCCAACCAGTTCTGATATGCTTTCCTTTTTTTTTCTTTTTACAAACAGTTTTATTGAGCTATCGCATACATGCCTGCTTTTAAAAGTTACTAGTATAGCCCCATGTTTTTCCTTTTACCCTGGCCAATAGGAAGCTCAGATATAATGTTTAAGAGAATTAATATTTATGACTTTGTCTTGGAAGATTTATTTATTCCTCATGTCCCAATTGGACTTTTTCTATAAGTTTCCACAATGTATTTTGAATGTGCTCATAGTATAAATGCTAAATAATAAAAAAAATTGCAGTGAATTTTATTAGGAATTTGAGTGAGGATGTCCATTGGACTTGATATTGACTCTCAGAGTTTTACCAAGAGAAATGGAGTGACTTCATTCTCTATACTTCAGGGAAGAAGCTGCTACCTTTATGACTGATAGGTTGGCTGATATCCTATGGGAGGAGCAAGAGCAGATGACTTAGAATGGCCATCTGGGCTCTTGAATAATCCCCCAGCCAGGCTTGCACAAAAGTCTACAGAAGGGCTCTAGAGCAATAGCTGGCAAACTTTGGTCTTGGGCCAGATCTGTTTCACAGCTGGTGTTTGCAAATAAAGTTTTATTGGAATAAGTCACTGGCCCGTAGGCATTGTCTATGGCTGCTTTTGTGCTACTGCAACAGCAGCAAAGTAGTTTCAACAAAGACCACATGACCAGCTAAGGCTAAAATATTTACTATTTGGCCCTTAGGGAGAGCATTTGCTGACTTCTGTGCTAAAGCAATGCTTCCAGCAAAAGGTTGACAGAAAATAAGTGTTCAACATAGTACTCCTTTCTATTTAACTATGTTGGTGCATTAAAACAAATTATCAGCTGCAATCACCAGAATAAAAATTCCAAAATAAAATATAGTTTTGTTTCTAATAATGTATGTTAAGCTGCAATTTTCACCATGGACTGCTAAAGACTTCCTCATGTTGTTTATGAACTACTTTATAGAATAGCATTTATGAATGAGTTATTGGATCCTAAGCAAAATTGATTTATCTGGCATACTTGCCTTTTTCTGTTGGTCTATTTGGAGAGTATGCCTTTATCATATTTTCCCCAATGTTTAGTCATTTTTTATACATTTTAGATAGAACTTTATTGTGGCATTACTCACTAACCATGGGTAATTCACATTAAATTTGCCTAATACTTGATATTACTATATCCACTTGTGGATTTGATTTTGTTGTATTTCTGTAAGTGGGATTACACTCATAAGAGTGAAGGATGGGTAACTTATCTCACAGTGAATTAATGTACACATTTTCCATTTTACTTATTGATATTATTTTAATTTCTTTTATGTAAAAATCTAGCATTGCCTATATGATAGATTCTGAAAATTTTAATGCCTGCGAACATATGGTCCCCTTTTGAAAAAGTGGCTGGAAAATAATTGCACAATATTTTTGCTAATTCTTGTATCTCATATACTAGAACAGTGTCTAACATATAGTACTTGCCCAAATAAGTACATACTGAATGATAGCTGAATTAATTAAGGATGCATTTCCATATTATAAATTTTACAAATAAGAATTGAGGGGAGAAAGCAGCAAAATACTCATATCCAAATACTGAATTTTCCACATTCTCTTGTTGGGCTTTATATAGATTTTTAGTGCAACTGTGGCCCATTCAAAATTAACTTGCGGTTGTAGGGGACAAGAGCAGACTGCCCCAAGGTGAACCACATTGGCATGAAGATTATTTTGAGTTAAAAGCAATCAAGGGGTGCCTTGCTGGCTCAGTTGGTTAAGTCTCCAACTCTTGATTTTGGCTCAGGTCATGATCTCGCTGTTGGTGAGTTTGAGCCCTGCTTGGGCTCTGCACTGGCAGTGCGGAGCCTGCTTGGGATTCTCTCTCTGCTTCTCTCTCTGCCCCTCGCCTGTTCATGCTTGCACGCTCTCTCTTTCTCTCTCTTAAACTAAATAAATTATTTTTTTAAAAACAGCAGTCAAAGCCCAGTAGATTCAGGAAAAACTCTTTACATCTCCCACAGGTGCCTGAAAAGAATTGAGCTAGAGGACCTAGTCCAAGAGGAGACTGTCACCACAGATGCCTACATTATACTAGGAACCGGGTACGCTAGACAGGGAGGAGCTAGCAAGGCCTGTTTGATCAAACTCCTTTATGCACCATTATTTCTGAAGGAAGGCTTAGCAAACATTTGTTTACCAAACATTTACTCTTTTCCATCTTCTTGTGAATTACATTTCTTCCCTTTCACATTGCAGATCCCTACATGATTCTCTCTACTTCAGAAGGCATACCTCATTTTGTCTGTGTCTGGAATTTCCATGTCTGTATGGAATCCTGGTATATACCAAATTAAATCTGATTTTCTCCTGTTAATCTGTCTCATGTTAATTTGTCTCTAGCTAGAAGGACCTTGAGGGGATAGGAAGTTCTTTCCCCTTCCCCTGCTCTGTTGGGTGACCTTAATGAGCAATGGGCTGGATGGACTTGGAAGCTTGTTTTGCTTGTTTTGTTAGTATGAATTCTTAGATATGATATTCTTGAACAAATAATTCATTTATTTTACTACTTTCAAGCTCAGATTGTTAGGTCTTAGTTTTGGCTTTGTGGAGAATGCTGATTACTCTTCCTGAACCTGATAAAACTCAATCAGCAGACTTCTAATAACTCATAATTTTCTTTCATCATTAAAGCAAGTATCTCATAAAAGGAGTAAATACAAAATAAATTCTTCCTGTTTCTTGTGTGCTTCATATTTCTGGGATTTATGTGTCCAATTTTAAGTTTTCAAAGCTATAGAATTTTCAAATCTTTCTGCTTGCTCTCCCCCTCCCTCCTGCCTCCCCTCCATTCAACTGGACACCCTGGTTCTCAGCCCAGCTTTCCTGTTTTCCTCTCCAAAGGCCTGGGCTTCAGTAAAGTTGAGCCTTTTCTTTGATACATGCTGTGCATTTCTATTTCTATAGTGGGTTCATTTAAATCAGGACAAAGCTAAATTATTTTAATTTAACTACAAAAGAGTTTCAGGACTTAAATGATCAACTTTCATTTATATGGAAAATGCACTTTTGTAGAATACTTTATATCTTAATGAGGTGCAAATCACTGTTTATTCTTATCCCTTTGTTAAATCTTTCCGGTTCCCTTAAACTNATATTTATTTATTGAGGTTAAGTTTTAAGTCAGTACTATCAAAGTAATGAGAGCAGTGTATGCATCAGCAAAGTATGTGGAACAGCTTGGATACCACTATAAAAATGCATGCAGCTGTCTTTCCCCTTTGCATTCTTAAAACACTCTTCATTCCAATTTCTCTATTACATATTTCTGATTCACTGAATATGAAAACTCATCCTGAAGCACATTTAATTAGCTGTGATTTAGCCTATTGATATAATGAGGATGGGTGAAGAAGAGAAAAAAAAAGGGAGAAAAAACTTACTGAAATACAGAATTTTGGCAGAATTGATAACTACTGATGTATGTACCAGAAAGACTGTGAATGATGAAATTCTAACAGACCAAAATAATCCTCCCTTTTTGCTAAGTGGAGAATGGCATCTAGCTATAAATTATATCACCAGTCACAGTGGATATTTATTGTGGATTAGTCAATAATGTTGATGCTTCCATACATAGTCTAAGGATCTGAGGCTCTTTGCTTTGAATCTAAAATGAAACAAAATACAAGAAAGATGTGCAGGTATAGTAAATCCAATTGCCCTTCCAGTGGGGGACACTGTAAATTGATTAAATCCACTCTTGTGGCTCACCAACTGTTAGCCAGAGGCATAAGGGATAGTTCAGTTTACTTTAAGAAGATAAAGTACACAATGAATTTGATCACAAGGATGCAGAGAATAGTAATCAACCTTAAGAGAAACAAGAAATGTATATATTTTTTAATTTTTTAGCAGGGGAAATTATTTAAGCACTCTGAGTTATTCAATTTATAATTCTCCTTTAAGTTTTTTTTTAAATTTTTTGTTTGCTTATTTGTTTCTCCTAAGTCTAAGTTATTGACTACTACAATATTCAGAGAAGTATAGTAGTATGGACCATATAATAAGTATTATATATTACTTAAAGGAGAAAGAAGTAAATTAATGATTTTTAAGGTAGATAATGGGCAAGAATGAATCAAAGGCAAACATTTGCTTTACTGACCTATGTATTCCAAGGGATTAAATTTTAGGCTATTTTTATTTGTCCACCTTAATTAATGATAGCTCAACTGAGGCTTAAGAGATTTTAGAATAGTAATTATGATTCAGTATTCACTCTTCAGGGTAGTAAGCTTTTTCAGTAAACTTTTCTTACTACCTGAAATTTGTACTATTTAATATATACCTCCTTTAAGAAAATGAAAATAATATGTAAGTTTATTCCCATATACAGGCTGAGTGAATGGAACATAATTGAAGAATGATAAAGATATATTTTAAATGCATTTGATACACTGTATTACTAAAAAATATCTGTACTTGAACATGAAATTTTCTAATATATGATGTTAGAAAATTGCATGTAGCACAGAGATTTTGTAAATACTAGAACAGTAGGTCTGGGACTTAAATTTACTCCCAAATCTTAATGAATCAATCTTCTCTCTCTCTCTGCTTCTTTTTCTCTCTTTGTACATATATATGTATACACATACACATGTGTGTATACATATGCATGTATATATATACATATATACTTTCATATATAAATATATACTTTCATAAATGTGTGAGTAGAGTTAGCAATGAAAGGACATAAGAAAATAAAAAGAGAACATGAGAAAGTGAAGAATTGTATTTCAAAGATTAACTGAAAGGAAATATTTTAAAAAATAATAATGAAACTAGAAGACATTGACAAGTTACCATGGATAATCTGTTGACATAGCCTTAGGTAGAAATCATATTTTCTTTGGGATGCTTTTTAAACGGGATGTATGTTAATTGGCATGATGGCAAAGACATATATTTTGAAGACAGACCTAGTTATTTTCTTAGCTCCATTACTTCATGCTGAGACTAGACAAGTTACCTAAACTTTTGGCCTCAGTTTCCCTGTTTCTAAAAGGAAATTAACAGCACCCATCTTTCTGCATTATGTAGAGCAAACTGCAAAATATAAGTCAAGATAAGGGCAAATAATAAATGGTAGTTATTAGTTTTTAAGGATAAAACTTAGTCATTCATCAATAGGTTGTATACTAATCGTGTGATTTTTAAGGCTACTGGAATTAATGTCTCATTTTAAGAAGCTTTTGATATTTGCATAGTATGAATAAGGAAGTACCATCAAGAAGACCATTTTCCATATGATCCTAACTTGTTTTCTCTGCTTTCTAACTTGTAAAATAAACCAAGACCTGAAATAAATCTCCTTATCAGATAATCTCTTGCTATATATTATGAATTTTCTTTTAAGATTTTGTATAGAAATTGCATTATAATATTTTTTTCTTAAACTGCCTTACACAGTGTTTCTAGCACAGTGATTTGGCTTCCATTCCCATTTTTAAATTTTCTTTAGAGCTTATACTACTGAAGAAGCTAGATGATAACAATGATCATAATACTTTTTTTTTTTTTTTTTTTTTTTGTTAGGATGTGAAAAAAATTCTGTGAAAATATCACAGGTCAGAAATGGTGTGGCTTCCCAATAATTTGATTTTATGATTTATCTATTGCCTCAGTTTATAAAATTCCATTCTAGAAATTCGTTATGAAGCCAATAGGACAGCAATGGAAAGCAGCTGGAGTTTATGATGGGGCTTTTCATTCTGCTCCTGGCATAGTTGTAAAATTATGTTTTAGTAACCCCCAGGAAGTCTTAGTAGATAGCTTCTTCTCAGAATCAGAAATCATTTTTATACATTAAGAGGAGAGGAAGATTATAGACAGATGTATACAACCAAATTCATGTGGCGATTTTATTTCATTTTACCTTTAATAATTTTAAGAATGAATATTCACTATGAGTTCAATAAGGAAGAACTATCACTATTTGTCCAAGATGGGACAGAAGAGGAAGGAAAAGACAAATGTGCTGTTCCCTATGGGTTATCATCGCTGTCTGGTGCCTTTCACATCAGTTTCAGTCATGAAATCAGGAGTCATGAGCTTCTGATTTGCAGATACAAACTTGTTAGTGAGCAATCTCTTTTATTTTCCATTATGTCCTATCCAGAGAGGGGTTACAAACATGTGCAAGTGTGCCCTCATGTTTATGAGTTAAATATTTAAAAACCACAACTCTCTATTAAAGTCTGATAGGACTCCCCTCTTTGCAGATTTGACTTTTGTAATTGAGACAAAATGGCACATGCCTGTACTAATTTCTGTATTAATTTGGCATTGTTTCTGCCCATTGTTGGCTTTATTAAAGGCCCTTCCCCTTGGCAGCCTCCTCTGTAGTTTCCAGGGGAATCTGGTGTTCATTGCTACTCATAGGGTGTGCTGAGCAGCTGCAGGACCAGATGCTCCACTGCTGGATACTTTGTCTGATTTGAGTCTGGGGACATGGTCAGGCTGCTTATGAGATATTTAATTTATCCAGATGCCACAGTTTTCAACTTGCTGTCAGTCGTGATGAATTTGCTCCATACTTAATAGTTGCAGATATTTCAATGTACAAATACTTCTTCAGATCCATATGTTAAAACACTCTATGCTTTTCTTTTTTGTTGTGTTCTATTTCATTATTTTCTGCTTCTAAATTAAGGAATTCCCTCTTTCTAACTAATTTTGTTTTCTTTTCTAATTTCTTAAAATGAAAACCAAGTTCCTAGGTAAGCTATATGTGAACCCATAGAATTGATAAATTTTTAACTAAATAAAAGTTCCACTGTATTCCAAGAGTTTCCTTGTTATGTATTCTACTTTTCATTGTCCTCAGATGCTTTTCACTTCTTCTGTGCTCTCAAGTACTAAGGAATAAGTTAATTTTGTTCATGGTTTTAGTATTAATTTCTAATTGGTTGGATTATGGTAAATAATATGACCAATAAAAATCTACCTTATAGATTTTTTTAAAACATTTTCTTTGTAGCAAAGTTCATATATGGGTATGTGAGCTCTGAAAATGTTAAGTTTATTAAATTCATTATTTAACCAATCCCTATATATCTTTACACTTTTGGCTTTATAATGTGTCCAATTCTGAAAGAAGAATATGCCCCATATAATTCTATTTTTAGAAATTCATCTGCTATTCTTTAAAAAAATTTTTAATGTTTATTCATCTTTGAGAGACAGAGAGAAAGTGTGTGTGATCAGGGGAGAGATAGAGAGAGAGGGAGACAAGAATCTGAAGCAGGCTCTGGGTTCCAACCTGTCAAGACAGAGCCTGTCACCAGGCTCAAACTCACAAACCACAAGATCATAACTTGAGCTGAAGTCGGCTGCTTACCCGAACAAGCCACCCAGGTACCCCTGGCATTCTTAATGTATTTTAATGTATTTTACCATTACATTGTTTAGTGTATTCAGGTTCATGGATTAAAAAAAATAAAGTCAATGGAATACCCTTTATCTATTTCCTTGATTTTTAAAAATTATTTTGTAAGGTATACCTTAATCTTTATTGCTTTTAATTTCAGATGTTTTATATGAATTTGCCACTTCTAGCTTTTTTTATTTGCCAAGTGCCTATTTGCCTATCATTTTCTATCAATCTTTATTATTTTGTTTCAAAAAGCTCTCTCGTAAAAAGGTTTTATTCCTTTTAAAACATCTCTGATTTTAATGGACTGATTCATCTGTTTTCTTTCAGTGTAAAAATGTATATACTTTATTCATTTTTCTTTCATCTTACATAATGTTTATTCCTTATCTATTTTTGTTTTTTTTCCCTATTTTCTGATTTGTTGTGTTCATCCAACTTTATTACACTCATAGATTTTTTTAAAATCTCCTAAATATTTTTGAGATCTAATAAAAAGTATATTGCAGGATTAATTATAAGAATGACACCATTTTATATATGCCTGTTTCAAAGTCTTGTCATATCTCATTTATCCTACCTTACATATTTGACCTGTACAAGGCAAACACTATGAGAGAAGTGGATTTAGAGAAAACTTCTGTCGAGTGCCAAGGTGACTCCTACAAATTCCCTGTCAGATGAACATTTGTCCCACATAAATTCTGTCTCCTGAAGAGGTATTCATGTGTATTTCATTCTTTGGTTTCTCCCAATTGTTGCATATCCATTCTTACAAAAGCCCAGAACTGGGTAATGATACTGTCTCAATCTGTTCTAGAATCATTACTTCTTAAACCAACCTTGTATTCAAAGAACATTCTTTCTAAAGATGAAGCCATTCAATTTTGAATCCTCTGAGCTTACATGTGTTAGGACCATTGTGATTTGAAACCGAATCCCTGTACAAAACAGATGAAAACACAAAGAGAAGGGGGTGTGGAGTAATTTGATCTGCTCTTTGTCCAACAGCGAAGTTTGCCTTCACATTTAGTTTATTTTTCCATTTTTCCTATTAGTTTAAAACCAGTGTTTCCCTCTTCACGCTTACAAGTTATAGAACCATGGAGAATTCACACCACATCGCTGAGCCAGTTTCCTGAAGTTGAAAAAACAAAAACTTAATACAGATAAAAAAAATAATAAGAGTAATCTTAAAAATCTTCTTTTGTGGTTATGACAATTACATGACGTGAGTCAAGTATTTGGGAAAGTCTTTTATTTTTTTTAAATACCAATCCAAGTAAATACAATGAAGAAGAATAATCTTGTTTTAAATGTTTGTTCATTTATTTTGAGAAATGGAGAAAAAGAAAGCATGGGGGAGGGGCAGAGAAAGAGGGGGTCAGAGGATTTGAAGCAGGCTCTGTGCTGATAGCAGACAGCCCAAGATGGGACTTGAACTCACGAATTGTGAGATCATGACCTGAGCCAAAATCAGAGGCTTAACGAACTGAGACCCCTAGGCATCCCACAATACTAGTCTTTTTATATCTCTTTTAAAATTAAAAAGGAAAAGTTCAAGGATGAAATTTATGGTGCAGCTCTAGTAAATGTACATACAGATGTTGTGAATAATAAAGTTATCTGGCATATTCTTGAACATTTAAGTATCTCAAAACATATATGTAGGATATGTAATCAAGTGTAAACATTAGAAAATATAAGAGAATTGCAACAGATTTAGAAGCATGTATTTCTTTAACGGTGTAAGCATTTTTTGTTTATGAGCAGTCCAATTATTTTGTTTCTGAAATAAATTAAGTAAAGCTTATTGAGTCTGATCAGCCCTTGTTTCCAGGGAATTGCAGTTCAATTTCATTTTTAATTAGAATTGAACATTTTGGATTTCTTAGCATTGGTAAGCAAGACCCAGCAATATAATGTATGTACTTAATTTGTATTAAGTTTCTGAAATTTAGTGTCAAGAGTGAACAATATGTCTGGTTAATATTTAAACATCTCACAATGTTCTGTTGTAGAAGTTTCCATTTATAAAAGCTGCTGTTCTATAACAAATTACTTTCACTTTCAAGTAAACCTGTTATCACAACATGAGGAAAACTTACTCAATTAAAAGAGAAAACAAAGTAAAGTAATTATTTACTCCTATTTGATGGGCACAATAGTTTTTAAATGTCCTAAAAATGCCAAAGAAGGTAGATATTGGCTTAAAATCTTTTTTGCTTAATATTACTGCTTTAATAAAGTTATATAGGTGTATTCTTATGGGATAGACATTTCCATATAAAAAATCATCTCTCATGAAAAAAGAGACTTATTCTGATCAACCAGCATGGAAAGAAGCCATGAACCATAAAATTAATTATGCTACTGTTTTCTCCTTTTCCGTTATTTCACACCTGTGTGTGTGTGCGTGCATGCACATGTGTGTGTGTTTTCAATGGTAATCTAATGCTGCTCATCACACTGGGGCTAGTTGAGAGATGTACACCCAAGGTATCTTTTCCCTTCATTTTTGTGCACTCAGGCATTAAACTAGATGTGTTCTCTGCCGAGTCTTGTCTTAATAAATTCCTAGAAGAGAGAAGAGGCGTGGAGAAGTTTGCAGGCGATGCCTCAGTCACCTGGTACATAGTACATTGAAATCATACTTTGAACTAAACTTCTAGGCATCTGTAATGAGAAACGTAGCAGGTAGACTTAGCAGTTAATACAATTTTCAGAAGGTAACTCAGAGTCAGAATTGACCTTTGCTACCTTGTCTACCTAAAAAATGTCTAAAATCTGAATAAGATTGTACATATAGGTAATTTTTTATCATCCAAAGAGCATAATGATTCTCAAGAAAACCTAAAGCCTTTCTGGGGCCAGGGAAGTGGAAACTCTGTGACCTCTTACAGTTTGTGCTGTAAAAAGTCCTTGTCAATAATTTTTGTCAGCCAGAATTCTGAAGACAGCAAATGATGATCTATTAACTGCATGGATAAGAGACATACACTCTGCCTATGGTTTAGCAACTATAAGTCTTTCTAATTGGTGCCATTAGAAAAGATAATATGGAAATTATCTCTATTTGTATCAAAATCTCTACAAGATCATACATCAGATTTGCTCCCTAGGGGGGAAAGAAAGCTCCAAATAACCCACGTTCATGTATATGTATTCCTTTAGCATGCCTGGGAGTTAGATCATCCCTCAGCTGTTCATGTCTGCTTCTTTGTTCTGTCCCTGACTAAAATCTGAGGTTTTATATAATTAAACAAACTAATTTCAAGAGAGTATGAGAAATTATGTCTGAGTGAAATACACTGCCTTTTTTAAAAAAAATAAAGTTTATTTATTTATTTTGAGAGAGAAAGAGACAGTGTGAGTGGGGCAGGGACAGAGAGAGAGGGAGACGGAGAATCCCAAGCAGGCTCCATACTGTCAGCTTGGAGCCTGATGTGGGGCTCAATCTCATGAAACTGTGAGATCATGACCCAAGCAAAAATCAAGAGTTGGAGGCTTTACCAACTAAGCCATGTAGGTGCCCCAATGCCTTTTTTGTAATGGGGAAAATCAAAAAAAGGTAACAAAAATAGTGTTTCCTTGATTGGTAAGGAAAATGTAGTCATCATTATTATAATTTTAAAAGATATAAACTAACATTTCAAGCAATATTATAAAAATTTTTTAAAACCACTAATGCAGTTTGGGGGAAAATATGTGACTGGAAGGATCATAGAATTTTTGATTCACATTTCATCTAATCTAATATATAACAAAAAGCAAACAGAGCCTGGTAATAAGTGAAGGATATGGAAGAGTAGATTTAAGTCATATTAATGTTTGCTTTTGAAAATAAACCTGTAAAATTTCATCATTTTTATGTCAAGAAACATTTTTTCAGTATAACTAGGTTTTTTTTTCTTAATATCATTCCGTATCACAGACAAATCCAAAGAAATGATTATCAACCTGGTGCTCTTCCTTCTCTTCTTCCCTTAGCATTACCCAAAACAAAACAAAACAAAACAAAAAAACAAAAACCAAAAAACCACCACCAACCTCACACATTATGTAGCATTTTATACTTTTCAAGGTCCTTCAGGCAGATTACCTTCTTTGAATCTGCCAGTCATTTTGTATGACTGGCAAGGAAAATGTCATCTCCTTTTATGGACGAGAACATTGAACTATATAGCTTTTCAATGGCATGCCCAGCATCCTTTGCCTAATGGCTAGTCTAGTTCAAGACCTCTTCCTCTCAGTTCAGTGCTTTTTCATCAGCCATGTTGTTTGCAAGCCAAGGTACAGAAAAACAACTCAATAAATTCGATGGATTTCTAACAGTTTAAAACATCATATAACACTTGAAGTAGTCTAAGATTTGAAGTTTTGCTATGGTGAAATTTATTTTTTTCCCCTATGATGAAATTTTTAAAGCACTTTGAAATATGCTCTTTTATGTTACTCATTTAATTTTTCTTCATATCCCTCCATATCCACTCATTTCAGACAAGATATATGTATACCTTGTATCTATATCTATATCTGTATTTATATATCTTTTCTATCTACAGATATATGTATATATGGTAAAAAAATAAAACCACTATAGAATTGACTTTATTTTTGTTTGTGTTTATATGATAATAATACTATAAATTAAGAAAACATTGAACATCAAATATATATCTAATCACCAAGGTTTTAATTTTTTCCGCTTCTTTGTGTAGAAATTGGGAGTTCTATTTAGTATTTCTGTCAACTAATTTTTTGTAGGCAGTAGAAATAGACATTTTGAATATTGATTCTTATCAAGACATTAAAACATCAGAAAATTATTTATATCAATAAACCTAAACAATAGCAAATTTCTGTGATATCTTTAGGGATACTCTGTTATTATTATTTATTTATTTAATACATTTAATTATTAATATTTAATATATTAATTNTGAAAGTAATATATAGTTCAATGAGAAAAGGAAAATAAATTATGAAGACACATTACTATAAATATGCGATTAATTATGTGGCATGATCTAGTCATCCTTATGTCATTTGTGAAATAGAAGAAGTCCACAGGCCACAATGATATATTAGTTTAAAGTGAAATAAATATTTCATACATTAGGATAC
>NW_027528870.1:713695-745575 GCF_008692635.1 Crocuta crocuta
TTACAAAATAAATCTTCCCTCCCTCCCTGCCTCCCTCCCTCCCTCCCTCCCTCCCTCCTTCCCTCCTTCCTTCCTTCCTTCCTTCCTTCCTTCCTTCCTAAATTATAATGCTAATGGTAGATGATTCTTTTTAGAACTTCAATAGCAGTCTTAACTTTCTGCATTACTTCAAGTTTTTTCTTCATGAAAGCAGAAGGTCATTGTTTCTTATTAATCTCACTAGAATTATTTAAATAACTTTGGATACATTAAGCAAAGTAATTTGAAATCCAAGTAGAGGTGTTGAGTGAAATAAAGAATGCTGTGATTATGCCTTGGATATACTCAGTCTGATTACAGTGAATATTCCTCAGCATAATAGTCTTTTTTTTTTTTCCTTTAACAAAGAAAGGTGAGTTTATTTCTGAAACATAACAAAGCAAACAGGAATCTTACAAATCTTTTTAATGGTATACTAACAATACAATACATAATTAAAGGGCCAAACAACAAACCTATTGGGGAAAACAATCTCAAGAAGGAAGAATAACATAAAATTTAAGTCCTGAAGTAAAAATATCTGATTAAGAAATAATCATATATTATATGCCTCATATTTTTATCTTTGATATATGCCAGAACTATGTAATTTAAATGAATAAGACTATACTATGAAATGTTAGATTCATGTTTTTTCCAATAATTTAAACATTTTTCTGTTACTAAAACGAGGAATCCTTAACACGTTCTGTTATAATGCGTATTAATTCCCCTGACAGTACTTTGTAAAAATCCAGGTCTTTTTAGCAATCTAAATAAACAGACATATAATTCACACGGTATTGATTCTAGTGTCTTCTCAGAAAGAAAATCACAGCAAGAGAATCTGATGTGTTTTATAAATTCACCCTTTAGCCAGTCTATTTGTCTTTGTAAAGGATGGAGGTGTAATTGAAAGGAAAGGTGTGCTTTAGAAAAAAGATTGCCAGACTTGAATTTGGAAAATTCTAGTTTGATCCCTGAAATTGCCACTTAGTTCTGACCGGGCATCAAGCTCTTAACCTTTCTGAATCATAATTTCAACAACAACTTAGTGGAGATTGACATGACATGTTCAATATTCTGAAAGAAATTCAACAAATAACTTTGGGGATACTATCTGGGTCATAGTAGATGTGCAATTAGTACTAGATGATTTGGCTTAAAAAGACTTGGGAGACTTAAAATCTGATCACAAATATTTTTCCAAGTCTTTGTATAAAGTTTGGTACCTTCCATGAATGTATGCGTTTGCTAGGGCCGCCCTAACAAAACACTACAAACTGGGTATTTTAAGGAGAAACTTAATTTCTCACAGTTTGAGGGTGCTGAAAATTTAAGATCAATGTTTTAACAAGTTTGGTTTATCCTGTGGCCTTTTTTTTTTGGCTTGTCAATCACCTGCTTTTTTGCTGTGTCCTCATGTGCTTTTTCTCCATGTACACACATCTCTGATGTCTCTCTTCTTCTTAAGGATACTAGTCATACTAGATTAGAGTCCATCAGTATGGCCTCATTTAACCTTCATTACCTCTTTAGAAACTCTTATTTCCAAATATAGTCACATTCTGAAGTACTGAAGATTAGGACTTACGCATATGCATCTTAGGGAGACACAATTCAGTCCATAACAGTAGACCTTAATTTTATCTGTAAAACTAAGACCTTCTTATTGTTATATTTGCTCTTGTGTTCCACATAAGGACTCAGAAAGCTTTTCTGGCTATGGAGGCCAGAGGAATGGTTCCAAGTTTGGACAGTGTTTTAAGGAACCTAAGTAACAGACAAAAACACAAGATTCCAATTTAGGTACTCAAAATCAAGGTGTAGTTGAGGGATCCCATGCATTGTAATCAATGAAAATAAAAAGAACAAGACTGACATTCAATGGATTCAAAAGGATGAACTGACAACTTATGAATATCTATCTATGAATGTATTAAAGTCTAGCTGTGGAATTTACATCAAAGACACCCAGGAAGTGGATTGTCTAACTCATAACAGCATATTCCTTCTGGAAGAGAAAAAAAAAATGTTTTTGTTGAATAGTAAAAATAGAAGTTAATAAGGGAAGAACTGGCAGGAATCAGAACAAGGTTCTTTCCCTTTCACTCTTCCTGGAATTGATCTTCTTTGAATGATTTTGTTTCTCCCTGAATATAGGAATACCATGCACCTACCCACATGCTGTCTGGGCCAAGACAGTGGGAATATAAACCTGTGATGGACCATTTTTAGGCACCAGACTACTTACTCTCTGAGTGAGTACTTTTCAGGGAGCTTTGAAGTTTGTAAGATCTGTTCAATAAGGCTGCTATATCCTGCCCATGGATTTGTAGTTCCATTTATTTCAGAGGCAATTATTTGGCAACTGTTAAGACCTAACTTTATACACTATACACAAAGAGAAATGTATTAATATGGTTCACAGCAAGAAATATGGGATCAGCCACCTTGAAGTTAGCCAAAGACATTTTATCTGCAAGACCCTGTCAACAAGACAAACTCACATTTTCAAATCCTAGTCAGCTAGTCTCTACCACTCCTTATCTCTACTCTTAGATAACAAAACATAAAGTGAAATAAAACAAAAATCAAAGCAAAATAATTCTATTTTAATTATGTATTTTTATGGAAGTTTAAGCAGAAAACATTGAGTTGGGTGTGTATATGTTTCGCGTGTGTATATGTGTTTTAATTTCAGAAACGAGCTGGTTTATACTTCTATTCACATTCCAACAGATATATATACAAGCTGCCACAAAATGTATTGCATTTTTTCCGGCCAGTGGGTGTGAAATGTAGAACAAAATGATATTCATGTTATATACTTATACCCATATGTACTGTGTATTCATTTGTTCATTCATTGATACATACACTAATTTATTCATTGACTTAAAAATAGAAAACTCATTTGGTTCCAGGTACTATACTAGGCACTGGGGATGTAAATTGAAGCTATAGCATTCCTGTCTTCAAGCAGACCACAACCTAGTGCTACTAAAAATACCCATAAAATCCTTATTAATTCCTGTAGATAAAAAATACAATAGGGGTACCTGGGTGGCTCAGTTGGTTAAGCATCCAATTCAGCTTAGATCATGATCTCACAGTTTGTGAGTTCAAGACCTGTGTCAGCTCTGTGCTTACAGCTCAGAGCCTGGAGCCTGCTTTGGATTCCATGTCTCCCTCTCTCTCTCTGCCCCTCCCCTGCTCATGCTTTGTCTCTCTATCTCTCTCAAACATAAGTAAATATTTATTTTTTTAAATACAGTAAAATTTTACTTTGAGGACTATAATTGCTTCAAATAATGTCTCTTTCATTGGTGGAGCCATGACTTAGCTTGAAGAGAGTTGACTAATTCTGCCCATAGAAACAGAAGTGTCCCAGGATAACTATTGACCATTTCTTAATTACTAGCTCTGCCCCTATCTCAGGCACCAAAGACTTATTAAGTCTTTCAGCTAAATAAAAGGATAGGAGGCCAGTTTAATGACTTTTACTCTCATGGAAATGTGTTCCTATGGACTTTATGTAAATTAGGAAATGATGCCCTTTCAGGGTGATACAGACTGATGATGAGTCAGTACACTATACTAGCCCATGGATGTGAGTTGCTTCTTCATGACCTTATAACACTTGCGCTCAAGGCCATTTGTTTGACTCATTTTTTTGTGTCTCCCTCTTATGTCAAATACTGTGTTAGTTTACATGGTGGAAAGCACGATGAAGAATCCCAAACTTATCAATAATATACTTAAGAAAGAGAAACAAAGAATAATCGAAGTTCAGTGTTAGGAAATCTTAAGTTTACATTTGCCCTCTCTTTTCATGAGTTAGACCCCCAGTATAATCATCCTAGGTCTCAAGTGATCTTAAAGTATGAATGGTTCTGGGCAGGGCTAATAACTTTTACCTGTGCTCCCAGGGACAGTCAAAAGCATACAACCCAGTGACAGCTAAACTTAATCCTTTTTATATTGACTTGCCTTTGAATGCATTTTTAAAGAATATGATCTCACCAGAAGGGTAGATCCTTTGAATATTTCAGGCAACCGTTCCCTCACCATGTTCAAAATGCATTTCTAATTTTGAACATGGTGGAACATTTGTTATTTGATTTAATATAGGCAGTTTACTCAATTGACAACTTCATTGGAAATCCTGTAATAATTTCTGAAACTAGGTCACCAAATTACTTACTTAAGAGCTCTCTATGGTGGCCAATAAGGGATAGCATTATGAACCAGATCTGACAGCACTGAAGAAGTGTCCCCCTCAGGTCCAACCACTGAAGGCAGAGGATGGGAAGAGGGGGTAAAATCATATACAGGGCTATCTCTTCAGAATTGTAGGGAAGTAATTGACTCAGCAAGAGATACGATACTATTAAACTTCATAGCTTCATTATAAGCTGTCAGGTATAGAAAAATATCATGGTATATATTGATTATAAAAGGAATCATAATGTATTACCAAACATAATGACAAGAAACAAAATATGCAACTGTAGCATTTTATTTTTGACTATGATAAATTCTAAGTCATGAGGTGTTACAAAGTTTAAGCAGTTAAATAGTTAATGTATTGACCTTTTACAAGAGATTTTTGAAGACACTTTGACTATCCCACTAAAGCAGAGTCAACAACAACAACAAAAATGTGGATCACCACTTGCCTTTCTTGTGTCTATGGCAGATATCTCTCATAGAGCTATTTTCCATTTTTCAGTGACCCTGAACTTGGCCTCACAATGCTTCCCCAGGCAGCCACTCATTGCCAGTTAATTGTGGTTAACACTTAACATTGAAAACTATTCATCATTCCACTGGTTAACTGACTTCCTGAGAGCAGGCACTTTGTCCTACTAATCTCCATATGCCAATGCCAGCATATAACCTGCAAAAAGTGACACTCAGTACATAGTTGTGAATGGGTAAGCATCCCAGGAATCATAAAAATTTTCACTAGCAGGTAATTCTCCAAAAAATATGTAAGTGACCGAAATTACAAGCAAAATAAATTTAACATCACTTGTAATTTTTAAAAAATGCACAGTAAATTTTTGGCTAGATTGGCAAATATTTCTTAAAAAGTAATATTTAGTCCTGGTGATAGAGGAAATAAGTACTCAGATATATGACTGGTAAGAATGTAGCTTGTTATATATAGCTTTTCTGGAGGGAAAATAGTTTATCAAAAATCATAAAAATAGCAGTACTTTCACCTAGAAATTCTGCCTGTAGAAATATCTTTCTTGAAAACATACATTTGTGCAATGATTTAGCTATAAGAAAGTTTGTTGAAGTATATATAAAAAGTTAAAAATTTTGTAAATAACAGTCAAGGATTGGTTAAAAAAAATTTGGTGGTATTTCTATATTTCATTATATTGTTTATAGCATTCACATACATACAGTGTACAGTGAAAGTGTACTTATCAGCATAGACCAATATTTAGTATGTAATATTATGTAAAAAAAGAAAAATTGCAAAATTTATGGTAAGAGGTCTTATTTTGTAAGTATAAGTGTACATATGCCTAAGCCCTAATAAGAGTTTAAAAATATTAATATTTACTACCTTTGACAAATAGGACAATAGGATTTTTGCTATTTTGACTGTGTCTTATTTTTCTCTAGTGATCATGAATTATTTAGATATTTTTGAAAAAGTAATTTTTAATACTTAAAAATTGTTTTCTGGAATTGTTCATATTTTTTCTTAATATGTTCCCCTATAGTAAGCGGAACATTCAAAATCATCCCATTGATCATACTTTTAAAAAATAGCAATTTAAGCATCTAAACATCCAAAGCCCTCCCTAAGGGCTTCAGTGGGAGCTTTTCAAGAGTCAGTCTTAAATCTGGCCTCTTATTGACATATTCTTTACTCTTTTTTCTTTCTCTCATTTCTCCTCCCTCCCTAAATTCTTCTCTCTATTCACTAAAGCACTGATGGGAAAAACATGACTCAACATGTGAGCCACATGTTCTTTGCTTAGGGAATCAGGGTTATTTTTTTTCTGATTGATAATAAAGTATATTTAATATATGTATTAATTAAAATAACATACTTGTTCATTACTCAAAAATAGGAAAGTACAAAGTATTTTTAAAGGAGTTGAAAAAATGCCATGAATGTGATATATTTATATAAGTATCTTTATTCTTCTACATATAAGTTCTTTTATGTAAAAACCATATTATAAGTATAATTATGCCTTATTTTTCCAATAGAATGCCCTAAGTATTTTCTTAGAGTTCTCTTTTTTTTTAAGAGTAGCTGCTGTGCCAAACCAGCATCTTTCTCATTTGTTCTTTCATTTAGCAATACTCTTGAAAACCTACTATGTGTCCCCTAAGTGCAAGTGTACATTGGAAGAGCAGATAAGCATGATTTTGTCCTCACAGAGGGGTCCAGCCAGGCTCACAAGCTGCTGCTTTGCTTAGTCTACTGTAAAAATAAACAAATAAGCAGTAACCAAGAAGTGAAGTACAAGTGTTAACTAGAGTCACACAATGAATTCCAGCTGCCTGTACCTAATGTGATTTCTAGCCATAGTCTCCATTGTTTCCTTCCCCAGTGTCCCCTAAGTACTTTTCCTTCTCATGGGAAACAAATGGATTAGCTAATTACGATTATTGTTTTTCACAACAGGTAAATCACACTAAGATATACAAGCTCTTTACCCAAAAAAATTAATTTACCAAGTTTAAAGAAAAAGAACACAAAATGTCAAGTTCATCCTCCCCATCACACTTATTTATGGTGGACTTACTGAAGAACAGAGAAGAATCTGCATTAGATGTGTATCAAATGAAGTAGTTAGGAATTGTTTATCCTATCCACTCAGGCACCCCATTCAGGAGTTGTCTTCAAAATCTTTAATGACAGAGACAGAGCAGAAACTTACCCTTCAGAGGCAGGTCCCTTGGTTCCTTGTATCCCTCAGTTGCTATATCTGGGAGATCTGGTTGGCATATTTATGGCAGAGATCACAGTGACTAGTAAAGTGAGGGCCTTCAGGAAGGTTCAGGACAGTAACTATTTGCATATGATAATATTTTTAATAGTTTTTTTTTTTCTCCTCTCTTAGCTTTCCTTATTGGAAAAGGCTGGATTTGGTGGTGTCCTTCTATATATTGATCCTTGTGATTTACCAAAGACTGCAGATCTTAACTATGATACGTTCATGGTTTCACTGAACCCAGGAGGAGACCCTTCTACACCTGGTTATCCAAGTGTGGGTAAGTGTATTGTTAATCTTTATTATTCTTTTCAGTTTTACAGGTTGTAATTTATGAGTACATACCACCTAAATTAATCAAGGGATGGCAGAATTGGAAAATTTTTACCACCCATATTTAAAAAATTGTTTTTTATCCACTCAAATTATAGGTTGCCCTTTGTTGGAATAAAACATTTTTTAGAAGTCTGTAATAGATATCTGGATAAATTGCAGTATTGTGAACAAAGAGAAAACATATTTTATGTTATTATTGATTGACTTAAAGACAAGTTAATACTCTGGGACAGGCACTCCATATGAGTGGGAAACATATGCAAAAACCTAGAAAGATAAAAATACCTGCTGCTTTAGGATGTGTGTAATTACTTTCAGTACTGAGTCTAGGATTACACAGGGTCTTGAGTAGTGGAAATGATGTTGTAGAAGAATGGCATTAGTATGAACGACTTGTCTGACACCCGAAAGGAAGGGATCTTATTGGTGTGGCCAGTCACTGGCGGCATAGAGATGGCCATCTTGGCATCAAATATTCTCTTTCTTGATAAGTTGTGTTCCTGTTATCGGGGAGGTCATGCAGCAGAGAAAAGACACCTGTGATTTTGGCAGGTTTTCCATGCATCATTGATTTCTGTCCAATGTATCATTAACAAGTAGTCTGTTAATGCAGACTTGGCCGAAGAAGAAGCTCTGTGAACCTTCTTTCAGGGTGACAATAATCCATTAACCATGACACTACAGTCAGTAATTAAACTAACAAAAACTTCATGTAATTATTCATGTATTCAGCCAAAGTTTCTCCTTGTTTTCCAGAAAACATTACAAAAAATTTCTAATTATCTTATTCAAGTCTAGTTATCCTCTCTCTATGTATATTAACTTCACTGCTTAGTCAATAACTCTCCAAAAGAGGAGTATAGTGAATCAAATATGAGTTATAATTTATAAATTGTGTTAGGTCTACTGATGACTGCTTTGTCCTCTCACATACACTTTACATAATCTATTTAAGAATTTTCCTTGAGACCTTATTGATCTGTGTTTTTACAATCTACTGTTTCCTTGTTAGAATTGAAATTAAAATTAGGGAGCATCCATCTACAATTTCTAGGCATCACCAAAAATGTCATTCCACGTCTCTCATTTGCAAATGCTCTGACTTTCCAGGGCTGTAACACCTCAGCTTCAGGTGTGGCAGCTAACCCTTGGGGATGAATCAGTGGGCTATCAGAAAGCTATTTTATGAATACTCCATTTAAATTGATAAATGGCTCAATTACGCACATTTACTCTTAACATTGTTTTGGCTCTAGTCATTTCGTAAATTAGAATTCAGCATTAGCTAGCAACATGTTGGCCAGAGTCTCGAGCCATCTCAGAATGCTTTTTTTTCTCCTGTCTTTTCTCTTCTTTTCTTTGAAATAATTTCAACTCACACACACACAAAATTAGAGTATTCAGAAAATCTGTGTAACTTATGCCAGCCTTCTCTCATATTAACATCTTACATAATATTAGGCAGTTACCAAAGCCATAAACTTAACATTGATACAGTGCTGTTAACTAATTATAGACTTTATTCAGATTTTTCCAATTCTCTTTCTCTCTCTCTCTTTCTCTCTCTCTCTCTTTTTTTTTTTTTTTTTTTTTTTTTTTCTGATCCAGTAACCAGTCTGGAATTCCATGCTGCATTTAGTTACCTTGTCTGCTTACTCCTCTCCTGATCTGAAATAATCCCTTAGTCTCTCTTTTATTACCTTGACCGTTTGAAGAATACGGACAGTTTATTTTGTAGAATCTCTCAACTGAGTTTGTCCAATATTTTCTAGTGATTAGATTGTGGTTATAAATTTTTGGTAGGAATATTGCAGAAGAGATTGTGTGCCCTTCTCAGTGCATTATGTGAAGTGATACATATTGTGGATATGCATCATTTCTCATACTATTAACTTTTATCTCTTGGTTATGGTAGTGTCTGGCAGTTCACTGTATTGGTATTATTTTTCCCCTTTGTAATTCTTGAATATCTTTTGGGAAGATACTATGAGGATACCTAAATATTCTTTTTTATCATACTTTTCCTCACATATAACAGTATTCATCAATGATTCTTTTGTTACAATTATTTCTGTGGTATTTGCCAAAACATGGTTTTCTACTTCCATTATTCCTTTAGAATCCTTCTTAAAGAAACATTTTTATAATATGAGTACTCACACTTGCTGCCTACATTATTAAACAAAGATGAAATGACTAACCACTTTGGGCAAAATTATAAGTCAGAATTTTTAGGCCTAATAACAAAATACAAATGCAATAAATACTATCACTATATTCCTAATGTACTTATAAAGGACTCACATGAAGAATTCCATTACAAATATCATGCCAGTGTATGTGTGTGGCAGTGGGGGGGTCTCTTTTTTTTCTTTTCCATATTAATCTCTATAAAATATACAGAAAAGGAAAAGATTCAACTCATTGTATTTCTCTCTTTTCTCTGGTTGCTAAGAAGCTCTCATGAACTATAGTGACTTATACCACTGGCTTCTGATTCATTTATCCCTTCCTCCTGCAATTGTTTTAAGATCTCTGTGCCTGGGATTTTAGTCACATTTTTAAAAAATGTAATGCAACCCTACCCACAAAATTGGGAGAGGCAGGTTGGGAGAGAAAGAAGAGGAGAAGACAGGTTGTGAATTGTAAATAAAAACTACAGATAAATATTTTTTCAAAGTGAATAACAGTATCTGACTTAATACCTTATAGTACAGTTAGGTAAATGATTATTAGAGTAAGTAATATAAAACCACCTCTTTTCTGGTTTTAGCAACCTTATTTTATTAGCTAATCTAAGGCTAATTAAATTCTAAAGAAAGGCATGGAAAAATAAAAACCCAAGTATGTGTTTTTGTTTTTTAATATACAAATAATAATAAACAGAATAGCATAATGAACTTTCCGTATGCCTCACCTGGCTTCCTCAACTATCTACATTCTACTTGTTTTGTGTTGTCTGTATACCCCTCGCATCCCTCACATCCCAGCACGAGCAGGTGAGGGGCAGAGAAAGAGGGGGACAGAATCTGAAGCAGGCTTCAGGCTTGAGTTGTCAGCACAGAGACGATGAGAGGCTCGAACTCACAAACCATTTGATAATGACCTAAGCTGAAGTCAGATGCCTAACCAACTGAGCCACAGAGGTGCCCCAAGTAGATGTTTTTTTAAACAAGAATGCCAAGGCACTCTTCCATGATACATGATCCAAATGAATTGTCCACATAAGACACAGGAACTTCCGGTAAGATAGTTTTTCTCACTAAGCCTCATTGTATATCCAAAAAGTTCTTAATTATGATAGAATCAGAACAAAGATTAAAAAAGGTTTTAAATAACTTTTCCTCCTATAACACCGAAAAAAAATGTCTCATTTTTTTAACAAAAACAAGCTTTAGCTTCGTTTGGCATTAACTATAGTTAATAGTGAATTAACATAGTTCCTTTACTATGAAGAAAATAAGGTATTAACTACACTGAGCCTTATCTTCTTCATAGTAAAAGGAACAATACTACTATAATAAATATATTGATATGTAGATAGAGACACAGATCTTATAAGATGGTTTGTAAGGAAATTCATTATCTCAAACTTTGCCCCTGATGTAAATAGGAATCCTGAAAGAGGGGCTCAGCCATCCGTGTTCTAACAAACGCTCCAGGTGATGCAAATGAATTTTGAGATCCACTGAGCTAGAGAACTTTATGCTTCATCTGCAAAATCATATTTGGGCCCCTAGAACTATTGACCTAAACTTTGTGACCTCATATTAACTGTTCTTTCAATAACTTATCTTGCTGCCTTTCATTTCCCTGCCTCTATGCCAATCAGGACTGAGGAATATGTGTGCACTGGATCCTGGACCCAATTTTTCTACTCCGTTAGCTCTCAGTAAATATTGGTTGAGTGAGTAACTTGTTCCCTTAACATGACTACTTATCTTTGATGATTCTGACCCTGTGCTGTACCCTGACTTTAATTAACCTAATTAAAACTTAAAAAAAAGTGTTTGTAAGCATTGTACCTCTGACAGGTTTGTTTACAAAATACACAGTTTTTTTTTTTCTCCTTAAAGGCTTCTGTCAGTTTTTTCACACCTATTGTACCACTCAAAACAGCAGAAATTCTGCTTAAGATATTTGGATACTTAAATTCTAATGTATTCTCTTAATTCCTTTGATATATTATCAAATATTTCAAAGATTAAATGTCCAGAATATCAGACTTTATCATAACTGCTTTCATCAACTTGCTACAAGTATTTCAACTATAATAAACTATGGTCTAAGAAAACCTCATTTCTTAGAACCATCAAATTTTAGAATTCTAAGAGACTTTAAAGTTCATATAGTTTTGAGTGACAATAACTTATCATGTTAGCTAGAGGCTCATGTAAATGTGGCATAAGAACTAACATTTACAGTAACTGCTCATGATTATAAAACCAGTGATCTGTTACAAAGATTTTCTTAACTTAAACATATTAATTGGTAAAGCTCAAAACAAAGAAGGAATTAGAAAGCTATGGGTAAGAATAAATATAGGGAGGAGAGAAATGGGTATTGGTAAGAAGTATATCATTTGGCCGTTATGTTGAAACATGGAAAAGAAAATCCTTCTCCAAATTCTAAGCTTCAGATTATCTGACAACCAGACTAGAAATAGTATTAGTAGTTAGAAATTCTTTCCTTTCCATATTCTTTAAAAAAGGGATAATTTATCTTCTGAAACTTCTGCTAGCTATAGAGTTTATTTTAATTTTAGTGCCATCTCCAGATAACTGCCTGTCTAATCTATGGACAGCTAGTTCATTGAAATCCAAATTTTTATTTTAGCTTGACTTAGACTTAATTCTCTTTATACCCTATTTTCTGAAATCCATCCTATATAAAGTTTTGTGTATATGTCCCTCTCTATTTGTTACAATCCTGTTTTTCACCCTTTTTTCTTTGTTTCAAATTCTGGAGAGGAAGATTTTTTCAGTGGTTTTACTCTAGTGAAGTGTATCAAACGACATAGTTTATTTAATATTCCCAGTGTTACAATTCAGTGAATCTGTGTGTTGTTTACCTGCTGCCTGTTCAACATCCCCTCTGCCAATGAAAACCATGCAAAAAATAAAGAATATCACTGTAATTTGTGACAAGTCTTCTCCAGGTGTTCTTGGTCCAGTTACCTGGACAAATGTCAAAAGGCTGACTTGAGTTGGCACTAAATCAACTGAGACAGTGTTGAACTATTCCCTGACTAGAATAGCAGGAAATATAAATATGTGCCTAGTTGTCAAAACAAAGTGTTAGATATTCACAGCATGAAATGCCTTGTCATTTTGTTAGGAAAAAATAAAGTGTTTGTATTTTTATTATTTTACTCTAACTGGTGGTTCTTGTATGTGTCCTGAAGCCTTCAGATTTACATAAATTTTGACCAACTTGATTCTAAGAACTATTTAAATAGTGGCTCATTGTTAAGCTGATTTTTTCTTGGTAAATTTCATTTGAAGCATATTAAGAAGATAGATTGCTTATTCAAATTGCTCCTTGCAAAAATCTAAATTTTGTTTGAAATATGATTTTAGTTACATAGGTTTTCTTGATCTCAAACAGAGTAATTTATAGCTGCTGAAATGTCTAAGATTACATCCCCTTAGAGAATATTTTTGAATGATTATCATTCATAGACAATATGTGTGTGCCACAGAGTTTATTAGTCACTCAGGATATTCTTTACTGATTATTGTGCTTGGAACTCTCTATTTTAAATTAAACACATACTCAGTGGAGATAATCCATTTGTTTAAGAATCAAAGTTCCATGAAAATCTACGGGGATTCTAAGATGATAAAATCCAGGGCTTGAAAAATTGATTTATCGGTAAATTCCCATCACAATTAATATTAGAAGCTAATTGAAACAATAGAAAGCTAATTGAAACAACAGAAATAAATTAGTTTTACATGTTTAGAGGACTACTTTGTTTGCTTTATCTTATTTTATCTTTCAACAGGGCAGCTTTTATTGTCCCCATGTTCTAGATAAGTAAATTGATGCTTAGAGAAACTGCGCTTCAATCGAAGTAACTACTAGACTAACATAACCAGCCTTTAAATTCCAAGTTGCAGAACTTCTAACCAAATGCGGATTCTACTAACATTATCTGGCATCAACCATAAAATTTAGGTAAATGAGATTTATGAAAATTAGAGTTGCATTTGGTGTGACATCAGACAAATGATTCAAATTTAATGTTAATGTGTTAATGTTCACACAGTGAAAAAACTGTGTTGGCTTCACATGTTTGTTTTCTCCCTACTTTTAACACGTGCTTAAGTGTAATGTTCAAAGTGAAATATAAAATACAATGCTAAATTTATAAACCTTGCCTCCAAGTTTAGACGTCAATGTGTTCAAATTGTTCAATATATCAGAACAAATTTAGATCGAATCATATGCAATTGCCAATATTCTTCCAGAGTATAATTTCTATTCTTATCTACAAAAGTAAAAATTATATATTATCAAAGAAATAAACTGAATAATTAATTAACCAAAGTATGTGAGAAAAAGCAACAACAACAAAAGACTTTTATTTTTCAATCACAAAATTATCTATTTTAGTGGAATATATTCAAAACCTGTCATTCCCCAACTTTATAACCTTTTTATTTAATAGCTTTAAACTGTGCAAAATACAACCATCTGATTATCTTTCTCAAAGATTCAAATTGGTATCATCATAAGTAAAATCCCTTTTTTAAAGTACTAAGTTGTAGCTGAGCAGAAAATATCAGCCGAAATTGCATAAAAGAAAAAGAATACACCTGAGCAATGATAAATTATGCTGTAAAATACAATTTATTTTACTTTTCCCAGGCACTTTCATACTTTCTTACCTGTGATGGTCAGGAACTATAAACTACAGTAGCAGGAGGTTTTAGTGTTGACAAACTTAAGCTATCTTAGAGAAAATATCATTAATAGAACTAATGTGAATCCTAAAAAAAAATCAGTATACTCTGTTTTAACATTCACTATCAAATGATAGAGGCGGTATAAAAATAATTGCAATTTTGTTGTTTCTAAACTATTCATTATGAAGAGTGAATTTTCAACATGTGCAAATTATACTGTAGAGAAGTATCAGACAATTCTCATAGCCTTATATATTAAGCTTCAGTGGTTTAAGAAGTTGATTTCCAAGGTGCCTGGGTGGCTCAATAGGTTGAGCATTGGACTCTGGTTTCACCTCAGGTCATGATCTCATGGTTTCTTGGGTTTGAGCCCGTATTCAGCTCAAAATGAATAAATAAACTTAAAAAAAAAAAGAATTTGATTTCCAAACCAACAATTATAGTGAACTCAACAACATTCTTTATTGATGTCTTTTGAAAAATAGGACATGATTTTCTGTTAATTTCTTCTTTTCTAATTAATGACAGAAAATAATCCATACTATGCAAAGCAATCTGAAAACTAAACTTAGTAATATAGTGACTACAGAAAAACTTTCTATACCCATTTTAAATGTGACATTCTATTGCTTAATTCTCTAAATAGGTAAACATAATTAAGATTTTCATTAAGTTTTTATTATTTTTTTTCCACTTTTTAAATTTTTTAAATTTATTTTTCCATTTTTCAGCTTTACTGAGGTATACTTGACAAATACAAATTTAGTATATCTAAGGTAAACAATGTGATGAGTCAATACATATATAAATTGTGAAGGAGTCCCACTGAGTTTATTAACACATTCCTCACCCATTAGATTTATCTTCTTTTTATTCTTTGGTATTTTGGTGAGAACATATAACTTTTAATCTCCTGGCAAATTTCAACTATATGATACAATATCGTTACCTATAATCACCACATTACACATTAGATCTTCAGACATCATTATTCTTATAATGTCAGGTTTGTACACTATTGCCAGGCAGTCCCTATTTCTCCCACTTTAGAGACCCTGGCAACCATCATTCTACTTTGTTTCTATAAGTTCAACTCTCTTTCTTTCTTTTTTCCAACCTCTCTGTCTCTCTCTGTCTTTTTCATATTCCACATATAAATGATACCATGCAGTATTTGTCTTTCCTTGTCTGGCTAATTTCATTTAGCATAATACCCTCCAGGTTCATCTAAGTTGTTTCAAATGGCAAGATTTCCTTATTTTTTGAGGTTGAAGAATAACTTTTGTGTATGTATACCACAATTTCTTTGTTCATTCATCTGTAAACTAACACATAATTGATTTTGATACTTTAGCAATTGTGATTAATGCTGCAATGAACATAGGAATATAGGTATCTTTTTGAGATAGTGATTCCATTGTCTTTCAATGTATACACAGAATTAGGATTACTTAGTCATATGGTAGTTCTATTTTTCTTTTGTTGAGGACCATCCATACTGTTTTGTATAGTAACTGTATCGGATTATATTCCCACCAACAGTATACAAGGGTCTCCTTTATTCTACATCCTCACCAACATTTGTATCTTGCCCTGGATGATTGGTGATGTTAACCTTTTCATTCACGTACTGAACATTTATATACTGTCTTTGAAAAAAAAGTGTCTATTCAGGTCCTTTGCCCACTTTTTAATTGGATTCTTTCTATTCTTTCTCCTTCTCCTTCTTCTCCTTCTTTGTCGTTGTTGTCGTCGTCGTCTTCTTCTTCTTCTTCTTCTTCTTCTTCTTCTTCTTCTCCTCTAATGAATTGTATGGGCTCCTTGTATATTTTGAATTTTTGGATACTAACCTCTATCTGATAAGTTATTTGCAAATATATTTTCCCATTCTATAGGATGCCTTCTCATTTTGTTGATTATTACATTTGCTGTGCAAAGCTTTCTAGTTTGATATAATCTCACTTGTTTATTTTTGATTTTGCAAAATAAATAAATGCCTTCACTTTTGGTGTCAAATCCCAAATTATCACTGCTGATACCAATGTAAAAAGCTTACCACCTATGTTTTATTATACGAGTTGTATGATTCATGTCTTATGTTCAAATCTTTAATTCACTTTGAATTTTGTGAGTGATGTAAGATAGGGGTCCAGTTTTATTCTTCTATTCAACCTAACCAATACTATTTATTAAGAGACTAACCATTTCCCATTGTATATATTTGGCTCCTTGTCCATGATTTGTTATCCATGTGTGGATGTGTTTATTTATAGGCTCTCTGTTTTTTTCTGTTGATCTGTGCATCTGCTTTTGCCAATACCTTGCTGTTTTGATTACCATAGCTCTGTTACATTCTTTCAAATTGGAACACATGCTTCCTTCACCTTTGTTCTTCTTTTCAAGATTGCTTTAGCTATTTGGAATCTTTTGTGATCCCATGCAAAGTTTAGGATTGTTTGTTCTATATCTGTAAAAATTTCCATTAAATTTTTTATAAGGACTACATTGAATCTATAGACTTCTTTTGATATAATGGATTTTTTTTAACTTTAAAAAGATTATTAACATTTATTCATTTTTGAAAGAGAGAAACAGAGAGTAAACTGGAGAGGGACAGAGAGAATAGGAGACACAGAACTCGAAGCAGACTCCAGGCTCTGGACTGTCAACATAGCCATGAGATCATGACCTGAGCTGAAGTCAGACACTTAACCAACTAAGCCATGCAGGCACCCTTGTATTATGGAAATTTTAAAAATATTAATTCTTCTAATCAAAAAACATGGGATATCTTCACATTTATTTGTGTTTTTTTTCCAATTTGTTTCAAATCAATGTCTTACATTTTCAGTGTACAGATATTTCACCCTGTTGGATAAATGTATTCTTAAATATTTTATTTGTTTGATGCTATTGTAAATGGGATAATTTTCCTCATTTTTAGTAGTTCATTGTTGGTATACAGAAACACAACTGATTTTAGTGTATTAATTTTGTATTTGAAATATTACTAAATTTGTTTATTCTAACAAGTTTTTGGTGGTGTCTTTAGGGTTTTGTCATTTATCATCACTTCTTCCTTTTTCTGATTTGTATGCACTTTGCTTTTCTCTTTCCTATTGCTCAGGCCAGGACTGGTAGTACAATGTTGACTAAAAGTGGTGATCTTGTTCCTGATGTTGGAGGAAAAGCTTTCAGTTTCAGCTTTTCACTATTAAGAATTGATTAGCTGAGGGCTTGTCACAAATGGTCTTTATTATTTTGTGGTACTTGCCCTCTATACCCACTTTGTTGTGAGTTTTCATCATGAATGGATGTTCAATTTTGTCAGATGCCTTCCCTATATCTACTGAGATCATATTATTTTTATTCTTCATTCTGTTAATGTGGTGTATTACACTAATTTACATATGGTAAACATCCTTACATCCAAGAATAAATCCCACTTTATCATGGTGTATAATCCATTTAATATACCGTTGAATTCTGTTTGCTACTGTTTGAGGATTTTTGCATCTATATTCATTAGGGATATTGATCTGTGATTTTCTTCTTTTACGGTGTCGCTGTCTGGCTTTAGTATCAGTTTAATGCTGATTTACAAAATCAGCATTATTTTGTTTTTTGGGAAGATTTTAAGAAGGATTGGTATTAACTCTTCTTTAAACTTTTCGTAGAATTCACCAGCGAAGCCATCTGGCCCTGGGCTTTTCTTTGTTGGGAGGTTTCTGATTTAAAAATCCTTACTAGTAATTTGTCAGTTCACATTTTCTATTTCTTCATGGTTTATTTTGTAGGTTATATTTTTCTAGGAATCCATCTACTTCTTCTGCATTATCCATTTTCTTCCCATAAAATTGTGCATAATAGTCTCTTAGTCCCTCCAGCAATAATTTTTTAATCTCATAAATGAGTAGTAGTTGATAACATAATATTGAATTTCTTTAACAATTATTTGTTTCCTCAAGTTTTTCAATCATTCACTTAAAATTATTTTACTTAATGTGCCTATTAAATGCTAAAATCTTTATGTATAAAAATATAAAAATGCTTACATATAGAAATATATATTTACTTATATATACATACATAAATATTTACATATAATTATATATAGGTGTTTATTTACATATAAATATAGTAAATGTTTATATATGGCATATATAAAAGAATGTTAACATATAGCATTTGATTTTTGTGTATTTTTCTTCTTTAGCAAAACCAGACATAGTAAAATGTTTAATTTCTTTATAGCTTCACTTCAAATTCATTATAAAGTATATCTAAATTTCAAGTGCTAATTCAGCTAAATAATCAAGATTTGAAACTGTTAATATTCATATGTAAATAGCAAGACTATGAGACATGAGATCTTGTTGTATAAGATTATATACTTTGCAATAGGGAAACTATGGAAGTGATAGAAGAATATGAATGAAATCTTGCTGATTTTCCTAAAAGCAGGGATAGAAATGCATATAAGATGTATTTTCTTAGTTTATTTTCTTTATTTTAAAATTTTGAGATAAGATTAAAAATAGTTGTTAGAATAGTATAAAGAACTTCTGTTCTTTGTGTGTAAATAAGTGTGTGTGTGTGTATACAGTTCTTGTCTTTATAAGAAGGGTGTATAGTAAAAATATTGTGGTCAAATATTAGTTCTTTATCCTCACCCCCTCTCCAGTGTGGTGGTTATTTAAAATGTCTTTAGGTTTATTTGTACTTCACATTAATTGTTTATTCCCTCTATCTTTAATGACTTCTTTTAGTATCAAATATAACTTGATTCCAAGATGCCTGGGTGGCTCAGTCAGTTCAATGTGGACTCTATTTTGGCTCAGGTCATGTACTCATGGTTCATGGGTTTGAGCCCTGCATCTGTCTCTGCTCTCATAGCACAGAGCCTGCTTTGGATCTTCTGTCTCCCTCTCTCTGCCTCTCCCCTACTCACTTGCACATGCTCTCTCTCAAAAATAAATAAGTATTAAAAAATATATATGTATAAAAATATATGTATACATATATATGTATAAAACATGGTTCTAAAAGTCAAAATACAAAAATGGGTACTCAGGGAACTGTCACACTCCCTCCCCCACTTCAATTCTTCCACTCCACTGGACTCATTCCCTATTGGTCTTTCTTGTGTTTCTTTTTGTAAAAAATAAGCAGATAAATGTATGTTCTGTTATTTCCCCTTTGATTTTACATAAAATGCAGCATATATTAATACTTAATTGTGTGTGTGTGTATTTTTTTTTCATGGAGCAGTTCTAAAATTTCTCCCTATCATTTCTTAGAGATTGCCAATAGTTGGGTTCTCCAGAAGCAGCTACTGAGAGAAAGTGTGGTTAGCAGGATTTTTTATTAGAGATTAATACCTGTGGGAAAAAGAAAATACCAGAAGGATTGGGCAGAGATAGAAGTGGTGATGCAGAATGGTCCAACCACCCGTGAGTGTACGGTCTATCAGAATTGTCCATTAGTGGACCAAATGGCTGGGCCTTCATGCCTCTACTGAAATCAGTCTTTGGATGTGTGCCATCCCCAGAAGGGCATGCCATTGGGTGAAATGATTCTCTAGGATTAAGATAAACTCTGAACAGCTTAACAGCTGGTGGCACTCTGCCGATAGTACTCAGAGCAGCAGGCTTCAAAGTCTCCTCTTAGAGCACCTTGGTGGCTCCGATGGGTAAGCATCTGACTCTTGATTTCAGATCAGGTCATTATCTCATGGTCCTGAGATGGAGCTCTGCATCACATGTGGAGCCTGCTTAAGATTCCCTCTCTCTACCCCTCTCCTGCTTGTGTGCTCTCTCTTGCACACTCGCTTTCTCTCAAAAAAAAAAAAAAAAAGTCTTCCCTTGACAGAATGGAACATCCAGACAGGACATCACTATGCCAACTATAGAAATTTGGCTTTAACTCCATTCTTGGTCATGAGTTACAAGGGCTAAAGCTGCGCTCTCTAATATGGTAGTCACTAGATATATGTAGCTATTTAATTTTAAATTAAATCAATTAAAATGAAATAAAATTAAAAATTCAGTCATACTAGTGACATTTCAAGTGCTCAGTAACCACATGCGGCTATTATAAAGCATTTCCATCATTAAGAAAAATTCTACTGGATGAGTACTACGGCAAAAATGCCTAAAAGCTGTATGATTTCATACAAAATTTGGTGATTATCTACTGTTTTAGATTATCCATGAGACTCTGTATATAATCTTGGAGAATCAAAGATTGTCTTTTTTACCACTTGAATTATTTAAAATCTATTTACAAAGCAGACTCTAAGAACCACATGTTGGGTATGCTTCATGAATTATTTTATGGTTTAGTGTTGAACCAAAACATAGTTGAGTGCTCTGAAAGTAAACATTTTCCATTTCCCGTATTCTCTGAAGAGTTTTTGAATTTTAAGTACGTAAAAATAAATCTTGTAATGCTACTTTAAAGTGTTATTGCATTTGCTTCAAACTGCTGGCATTGTAAATTTTAGTCCCATACAATTTCATTTGAGAGATGCATCCTGGATGAGAAAATGTGTTCTACTTTTGTTTTGCTTATCACCAGCCCCTCAGTTCTAAATTTTTCAGTGAGAATTGGAAAAATTAAATCTTGTGAATATATATATATTTTTTGAGAGAGAACCATCTCAGTGTTAGACATTTAAGGAATATAAATGTGGACTCCTTTTGTATAAGTTGAAAGCCAGACTTTGGTACTTTGTTTGCATGTAAAATTAACTCTGTTTCGTGGAAACAGGTCAGGTAATTAACTTTCTTTCCTTGACTCCTGACTGAATAACATGAACTGACACTACCCACGTAGCCACAAAAGTTGTGACTTACATGCATATATCCTATAGGATTACTGAATACCCTCATTGCTTTCTATATGCTCCTACTCAGAGATAAATGATGTGTACCTCAGTTTGTGTACATTTTGTAGCTTAAGGTATGACGTAAAGAGTAATACAGAAAGTGGAAAGGGCAGAGCAGATTAGGTCACATGGTGATGGCAAGGTTAACACCTGAGGGTGCACCTGCATATGAGTCAGCAGGAAACAAAACACTCAGCAACAGAAAATAATCTGGTTGATTGTTTAACAATTAAAGTTGTAATTAGATTTATAATTGAATTTTTGGTGTAGTCTCAAATCTGGAAAATCAGTGTATCCCAGCTAATCTTTTACTCAGCATGATCTGTTCCGGTTCATTGCTGCCCATGTTCAAAAGTCTGTTTTTTAAAACAAAAATCTAAACAAAATTCTTAAACAGCCATCTTTAACTAGTCCCTCAGGTGATTTTTCTTATTTCAATATTAGAATAGAAAATGCAATGTTATCCTGAGAAAAATGGATAAAATGACAGTTTTTAAGGTAATACAGATATACATATATTTAAACAATAGGCTGAAAAAGATAATGTGCTTTAGACAATTATATCTAGAATACATCTCATTGAAATTTTCACCTGCTCTACAAACATACTTATTATTATGAGATCTCTGAAAATATCGGTCATTTCGATGTTCCAAAAAAGCTTTGGAATCCATGATGAATATTAAACTGAGTAATCACAGGTCAGTTTGCTATTCAGTAACCTCAGTTGGGGTGATGTCTGGTGTTCTTGGAATGGCTTTTAGTGCACTAGAGAAAATGGACAATACCAAGGAACTTTCTTTAGTTTGAGAGTAACTATGTAATATGCAGACAAATCAGGACACTTGAGAATAAAAGGGGTTACTATGAACAGCTACTTAAAATGACAGATATTTACTGGGTGATAACCACTATTTCCTAATAGTTTTGATGATGAAATCCAGGTGATTTTCAGTCAGGAGTTGTTATGAGGTTAATCTCCCTCACCCGAAGAAATTTGTGTATTGAATTACTAACACTCTGTATCTCAAACTGTATTTGGAGACAGGGGTGTGAGGCCTCAGGAGAAACTAATCCCACAGATACCTGGATTCTAGCCTCCAGAATTGTGAGAAAATAAATTTCTGTTGTGTAAGCCACCCAGTGAATGGTACTTTTTTTTACAGCAGCCCTAGCAAAGTAATACAAGTAGAAATTATAGAAACGTTTTTTTTACTTAATTGTCATAAAAAAGTACAAAAGAAAATGATATAATTTTAGCATGCCTCCCTCTATTTTCACACTCTTCAAGAAGGAAAAAAAAAGTGCCGAGTGCAACAACTATCCTGCTCATTCACTAGTCTCTGTTCCTTAGCAGGTCTAAGTAACTTTCTTGGCTTATGACTTGACAGTGGTATCACTTGGACAATTCAGTATAATCAGGAAGGTCCTAGCACTCTAGCTCTTGGCATCAGCTCTAATGAAAGAAGGATTTAGAATCTATTGCCTAATAAATAAATCCTAGTCCTTCACAGGAGAAACTGGAATTCCCAGCTTCGTCAGTAGTAAAGCAAATACATAAATTTCTTTATTTATTTAATGTTTAAGTAGGTTTTACGCCCATTTGTAGCCCAATGTGGGGCCTGAACTCACCACCCTTAGATCAAGACCTGAGCTGAGATCTAGAGTATTGATGGTCAATTGACTGAGTTACTCAGGTGCCCGTAAATGAGTTTTTAGATACAAAAAGTGATGTGATGAGTGTGATTCTGCAGTGGAACAGAGTTCTTATAGGTGGAAGAGTTTGTGTTCAGTTGACCCTAAGAAAAGACTTAAAAAAAGTCCTTGTGATGGGAAAAATTTGATCCATTGTTAACGGTAGTGAGGGTTAATATTCAATATTATATTATTGCTTTATTTTTGGTATGTGATCCCAAGCCTTTTGTAAAGGTCTAAAAATGTTGGGGTGCCTGGGTGGCTCAGTTTGTTAAGAATATGACTTCAGCTCAGGTCATGATCTCATGGTTAGTGAGTTCAAGCCTTGTGTCGGGCTGTGTGTTGCTAGCTCAGAGTCTGGAGCCTGCTTCAGATTCTGTGTCTCCCTCTCTTTCTGCCCTTCACCTCACTAATGCGCACTCTCTCTCTCTCTCTCTCTCTCAAAAATAAATAAAACATTAAAAATAAAGCATTAAAAACCTACAAAAGTCAGCGACTCTACATTAAGTTGCTGTGTGAAGGCACAGAGAAGGGGCAATAGTTACAGGTGGGAAGGAGCTGAGAATTTGGGGCAATCTCAGGAATGGAGTCAAGCAGCAGGATCCAGTTCCCATGGGGAAATTATGAAAAGTAGTATAGGATCTCAGTTTTAAAGTAACAAAGTTGCTGGGCAGGTTATCTATTTAGGGGAGGCAGAGAAACAATTAAAAACAAACAAACAAACAAAGAGACACTGAATTCCTAGGGCAGTACATAGAGTTTCAGGTTCCAGGAAAATCCCAGTCACTGAAATGTGGACAGGGATGCAAGACTCCTCTGTGTTTCCCTTAAATAAGTTCAGATTGGCCCTACACCTGCTCAGGCGCTGAGCCTTGGGGCACTGTCAGGTCAGCTGAGGTGAAGAGGAAGACATGCTCAAGGAAGTGAGTGAGTCATTCCCTGAACTATGCTAGATGACGTGCTGCACAGAGGGGAGGGAAGGCAGCCCGGTAACTGCACTGATATTGTACAGAGTGGAAGCATGGTAATTAGAAGTAAGACAGGAAGAGTTTGAAAGAGTCACCAAACACTGCCTGGAGTACAGCCTCTGGCAATATAGCGGGACTGGGAGTAGGGCACAACTGAGCTGGAGCATTGGGCTGGCTTACAGTTCAAAGCCATTTTTGAGCAAACTTCAGGAGGATGAAGTTAAATCTCAGAGTCGGTGTTGCAAATAGTGGCAGTCACAATCAATAATCAAAAGTTAGAGAGCCTATGCAACATGAAGGGGTTGGATGATGCCATGTCAGGTTTAACTGTGAGACTCGATTTGGGAGAGCGTGGTGTCAAAGAGTGCAAAGGGTCCTGCATTGTTTATTCTTTTTTTCCCCTTTTGAACTCCACTGCTGCATGTGACTAATGATTCAAAATTTTAGATTTCTAGCTCTGAAAAGGAATTTGGAGGTCACAAATGCACTATGTTCCATATAAAACTGAAACAATAGAAGACTTGTCTCTTCGACTGCACAGTTAATTACCTGATTCTATGAATGCTGCCTTGCATTTGTCTTTAATCCCTTACAGTGTCTAGCTTGATCCTGTGGACCTACTATACCTGAACAAAAGAGTGAATGTCATTAATGAGAATGAGCACAAAGTATAAGTAGCAATTATTACTTGAGGTGCTGACAGCTTTGAGACATTTGTCCTCTTTCCGAAGAGCCATACATAAAAACGTACTTTAAATTACCTGTAATTCTAGAGGACTCATGGATCGCTTAGGAAAAAAATATCTTTAGAGAACTCCTTATGGACTTATAGAAACCAGATTAAAAATTATTTTCCTCAGATATTCATTACCTATCTAGATAGACTTTGTGTTCAGAGGTAATATAAAGAGAATATAATTAGGGAGACAAGATTTTCCTAGGGGAAAAAGGTTCAAAACTACTAAGAAAATGTGTTAAAATTTGATCACTCAGTAATCAGCAAAGAGTTGCATCACTTTCTGGGTGAAAGGTAACCTCAATACATCACTATTTAGGTCTATAATTAAGTTACATGGAGAATGTTAGCCTTTTGAGAGTTTCAAGTGCAGAGCATATGATATCCACAGTCACCGATAATCTCCAATCATTATATATTCTCTTCTCTAAATCAAGAACAAAGCATAGGATAGGAATCATTGTGGTAAATATAACTCAAAATTTCATATTGTCATTTACTAGGTAATCTATTATAAGACATAAAAGGAATGCTGCCAATGTTATAAATATGAAAATAACTATGATATAATTAGGACTGCTATTAAAACACATTTAAATGTAATGAGATAGATGTTGGTAAATATGATTTTTGCCCTTAGGTCATGCTTGTAAGAAAAGCCAGGTGAATTTCATTGGAATGGTGAACAAGGCCAGAGATCAGTGAGTTTACAGCCTCTCTAAATTTTCCCTCTATTTACTGCTTCTTAATGAGGGAGCAGTCTTCAATGATTGGGGTAATGCTCACTGGCACTTCTGGATCCCCCCCTCAGGTGAGGAATTCCTACTGGGACCTAGAGTGGTCGGAGAACTCTTTGTGTTCTTAGTTCTACATAGAGAAGGCAATTCTCAGCAAGAAGTTTTAGAAGTAGCTTTGTGACAATATAGCTTCTTCACATAGCCTTAGAGTGTGGGAGCAAGTCCCTGTCACACTAGTCAATATGTCTATCAGCACTCTTTGGTATTGATGAAGTAAAGAAGAAATATATATGTTCATGGATTCTTCTTTGCCTAAGATATATTTATATACTCAAAGAGAACCTTCCTTCAATCAGTCAATAAGCATTTCTCAAGTGACTTATAAGTGAAGCAAGCCCAAGAGGGGTAAAAGAAAGAGCCTTCTTATTCAAGAAGGTAAAGATCCAGAAAGGACAGAAATAATTACAAAATAATGTAATGGTAGTCCAGGAAAGAAGAATAAAGTACTATAGGAATGGGATGGACATGTTCCTCAGTCGAAAGTCAGTTACAGAGGAGGTATGACTTCCACTAATTATTTTTTTGTCTTTTGTTTCTTTAATTATTGAGGTACTATTCACATACCATAAAATTCACCATTTTGAAGTGTATAATTCACTAGTTTTTTAGTGTATTCACAGAGTTTTGTAAAAATCAGCACTATTTAATCCCAAAACATTTTCATTACCCCAAAAAGGAAAACCTATACCCATTAGTTGTCACTCTTGACTTACCTTTCCCTCCAATTCCCAGGAACCACTATCCAATTTCTGTCTCTATGGATTTCCCTACCTTGAATATTTCATACAAATGGAATCACACAATATGAGGTCTTTTGTGACTGGCTTCTTTCACTTAGTATAATGTTTTCAAAGTTAATCCATGTCATATATCTATACTTCACTTTTTTATGGCTGAATAAGTTTCCACTTTATGGACATGCCACATGTTGTCTATCCATTCATTAGTTGACAGACATTTGCGTTTTCTTCACTTTTTGGCTGTCACAAATTCTGCTACTATGAATATTCCTATACAAGTTTTTGTGTGAACATATGCTTTCAGCTCTCTTGTGTATGTACACAGTTCTGTTGAGTGTATATTCCTCATATGTTGCTGGGTCATATGGTAGCTCTATGTTTAAGTTTTGGAAGAACTGCCAAGATGTCTCCTGTAGAAGATGTACCATTTTTAAATTCTAACCAGATATATATGATGAGATCACTTTTTCTATATCCTTGTCTTCCCTTGTTATTTTTCTGTTTTTGTTTTTTAAAGTTATAGTCATCTTTATGGGTAGAAACTGATAGCTCATTGTGGTTTTAATTTGCATTTTTCCTAATGACTAAAGATATTGAGTATCATTTTATGTCATTATTGAGAAATTTCTCTTTGGAGAAATGCCTATTTCTATCCTTGGTCCACTTTTGTCATTGAGTTATGTCTTTTCACTGTTGAGTGGCATGAGTTCTGTATCAGTACTTGATTTCTACATATGTTCTACTATATAGGTTGTTTTTCATTATCTTGATAGTGTACTTTGATGGTTAAACGTTTTTAATTTTGATAAAATTCAACTTATCTTTTCCTCCTTTTTGGCTGCTTGTACTTTTGATACCATATCTAAGAAACTGCTGCCTAGTCTGAGGTTGCCAAGTTCCAGATTTATACCTATGTTTCCTTCTAAGAGTTTTATAGTTTTACATTTAGGTCTTTAATTCCTTTTGAGTTAATTTTTGGAAATGGTATGATATAGGGGTCCAAATGTATTCTTTTGTCATGTAGTTATCCAGCTACTTTTTTGTACCATTTGTTGAAAAGAGTATCTTTCCCCATACAATGTCTTGACATCCATGTTGAAAATCAATTATGCATTGGTGTGTAGATTTATGTCTGTACTCTCAGTTCTGCTCATATTTGTCTATATGTCTATCCTTATGCCAATACCATACTGTCTTGATTACTGTAACCTTGTAGCAAGTTTTTATAATTTGTGAGTAGTGTCAGTCCCTCAGCTTTGTTCCTGTTTTGACTATTTGGAATATTTTGTGTTTACCTTAGACTAAATTTTAAATGATGGTTTGGAAATGGTCAGCCAGAGAAGAGATCAAATTTCTTGGATGAAATTTCTTTGAATAAAGAAGTGTCAGAGGAAGAAAAAATAAAAGGAATATAACTGAAGTCTAAGCATGAGATGGGTTCCTGGTAAACATTTGCACAATCAGAAGCACTGAGACAAAGGAGCAGGTGCTTTGCAGTTGAAGGTGGCTGGACCAGAGAGAATAGGAAGTTGTGAGATATAAGGATGGAATGCTAAGTAGTGCCAGACCGCAAAGCATTTAATCCTACGGGCAGGCAGTATTTTATCCTGTACACCGTGGGGACTAAAGCTGATGGCAATTCTTTGTTGTTTCAATGTTAAAAGATTTGCAAGGGGTGCCTGGGTGGCTCAGTCAGTTGAGTGTCCGACTTCAGCTCAGGTCTTGATCTCTCGATTTGTGAGTTGGAGACTCACGTCAGGCTCTGTGCTGGCAGGTCAGAGCCTGGAGCCTGCTTCGGATTCTGTGTCTTCCTCTCTCTCTGTCCCTCCCTTGTGAATACTCTCTTTTTCAAAAATAAATAAATATCAAAAAATTAAAAATTAAAAAGATTTATAAAACATTGGAGTTATTTTTGGATATGAATATGGATATGGATATGGACACATACACATACACAGATACACACATTTTTAAAACTAACACAAAACACTCTTTCTAATAATATTGACTTCTGTTTACACAAAGTTAATTTCAGGAGGTATTCTGGATACTTTATAATTAATTCCCCGAGATAGCTATTCAAACCAAACTGTAATGGTGACTAACCCCTCAAATTATGAGGGGTTAGTCTTTGAGAAAGGCCAAAGAAATAGCATAAATTAAAAGACAAATGCTCTCCATTATTTTTCTTTCTGTCTTCAAATTTCTCTTTATGTCTGTTTTGTCTATTGCTCAACAATCAAAACCTTACAACTAGTATTCTCCTTAGAGACAGCTTTTCATCATGCCCAAAGCTTAATCACCCAGGGTGAGTGAAGCCATAGCTTATACTTTAATCCCTAATGGAAAAGTCCAGTACAATATGGTACTGATCATGTACGTGAGAGCTATTCGTGCAGTGAAATTTAGCAAAGATTTATTTTAAATGCCCCAGATTGAAAAACAGGTTTATAGTCTAATTGCACAGTTTCTGTAATATTAATGGAAAACTATGTGTGATAGAATTGTGTCAGTAATAAACAGCAGCTGCTACAGACTCAGTTTTCTCATCACAAATAACTTCCTCAGCAGTCAATACCCTGAGTTGTATAGAATCTCTCCATTGTACAGATTAAAACATTGAGGTTGGATGAATTAAAACGCTGCTTCCCTCCAACTCCAAACCATTTCCATATTATTTTTCCTAAGAAATTCTAAATAGTCATTAATGTACTTTCCTATAAATCATAATAGCTTACATAACTTTCTCAAATGTGTTGATGGCCCAAGTTGACATCCAAGTAACCAAGAAAAAATTAAATTATGGAAGTTAAGCAAGGAAACTTAGACCATTTTACACTCTAAGTTTTTGTGACATTGTTTAGTTCACTGAGCCATCATTTTTGGAGTGACTCTTTTACATGTGTGCCTGGAGGATATGTGCATTGTTTTTTTCTTAATGATCAAATTGGAAAGTGAGGCTCAGGGATATCAGTAAAGTGGAACTGCCAATAAAAATATGCGTTGTATGCAAGGCAATGGTTAAAAGCTAAAATTTATTTTAAAAGTATTAAAAGTGAAAGAGCTCAGTAGAAGGTCAGGAAAGAGAACAAATGGAATGAGAAGATGTAATGAATGGAAACGCTATTTGAGTGACCTATATTTTCATCTGTAAAGGGGAAGCAGAGGATTATTGAATGAGTTTTGGTAAAAACAAAATCCTCTTCCTTCCATGCTACAAGAGTCTAGAACTTATCTCAATTCTGAAATTACTCCATTTCTGTCTCATTAACCTCGTTCTGCAAAAACACCAGTTTAATATTTACAAACCGTCTGTTATTTTCTTTGCTAAGATCACTCATGATCTTGAACTGCCATTAAGAACTCTAGAAGAATTCTACTGGTGCTGAAGAAAGTGTCCAAAGTGCTTATGTGCTGGCACCTAGGTAGATCTCATTGTGTTTGGCAGTTTCCTTACTTTCCTATGCAGAAGGGCACAAAAATCAGCACTTCTCTATATTATGTCTCTTTCAGTTTACTTCACCTGTTTCAACTTTGCAGCATGGCTAGAATTCAGTGGTAGAAAAGGCAGGAAGTCCTGCCTCACGAATGCCACACAATGTGATGTCTATTAGCCAACTAAACTTGTTCTGCCCAAAGCAACTCTCTAAACAGGGTTATGAGAAATGTGTTTTCTGCCAAAAACTTTCCTTTCCTCCTTCTCTTTTGCTTTAATGGGTTACTTGAACTGTGGAAATAATTTGGATATAGTTACAATCTTGGATAATATTTGTGCATTTTTGTATGTTTTTGTATACTTGCTCATTATGGATTATTGACATATGACTCTACTTTAAAAATTAAAAAAAAAACTTTTCTGACTTATCCAGAAATATTAGAGAAGTACTATGTATGGAATATTATTTAAGGTGGTAGTATTAACAAACTAGATTTCTGAAATACTTCAGAGATTACTGTTTTCTTTCACAATCATTTTTTCTCATTTAATATTCAAACAATTCTGCAAAGCAATAATTTATTCAGCACGTATTATATACCAAGCACTTTTATAAATGTTGTACAGGTATTTACTCTTTGCACCTCACAAACATTTGTGAGGTAGGTGTTTTCATTTTTATTACTATCACTAATTTCCACTGACAGATGAAGAAACTGAAGAAAAAGAGATTCACCAGGTTTTCCCCAAATCACATAAATAATAAGTGGAGGAACTGAGATTGAATTCAAGTATTTTGAGTTCAAAGCCTGTGACTGTATTCAGCACATTATGCAGGTAATGTAAACAAGTTAGTCAGATAGTATTGTCACTATTTTGCAAAAAACGATATGGAAACTGAGGTACATTAAGTGCTTTCTTAAAGTACTAATTATTTCATATATTCTGTTCTTCATGTTATACTGAATCATGATTAATAATTTAGTACTTACTATCATAGCTTAACCTTAGGAAGTACTCAGTGAATATTTGTTCAGTTAAATAGTATTATCAAAATAAGTGTGGAAGAAATAGTATTTTTTAAATACCTTCTGATATATCCTCCTTTTGAGGTCAGTTTCTCTTCCAGTTCGCTTCCTACCATATTGGACTTAGGAAACAAGAATATCAAATGCCACTTTTTGGAGAATAAACATATGATACAGGGAAATTTCTTTCAGTCAGAAAAGTCCTTTCTGGTCCTTCTAAGAAGGAGAGAGTAAAAGTGAACATATTCTAGAATAGTGCTTTTAGTCTTCCAGATCAGAAAGATCTGGATCAGGTGGGTTTCTGGGGCTCAGTTGGTTAAGCTTCTGACTTCCCCTCAAGTCATGATCTCAGTTCATGGGTTCGAGCCCCATGTCAGGCTCTGTGCTGACAGCTCAGAGCTTGGAGCAATCTTCAGATTCTGTGTTTCACTCTTCCCATGTACCTCTCTCACTCTGTCTCTCTCTGTCTCAAAAATAAATAAATGTTAAAAAAATAAAAAGAATAATTTTAAAAAAAAAGATCTGGATCAGAAAGAAATCACTGGCCTGTACCATTTCAACCTGATCCCATATGGTGATCACAGTGGAAGTGAAATGGCAGTGCGCGGTGTTTGGCAAAGAGAAGTCTCACTGTGGCACTGACAAATCTTCTTCAGCATTTATGCACCATGGAATGGAACCAATGAGAAATGTGAGATTTTCAATTCTGTTGATGTGGCTCAGGACACCATGTGAACCTACAGCACAACAGAGAACCTTGGAGGGTCATCTAAGCTGTGTGACCAAGAGCTAGGGATTTTATGTTATTAGAGCAGGGGTGAGATCAATTCTTAGGTAAATATGAGCTTCAAAGTAGAGTTAGGAAAGAGTTTGTATAAATTCTTGGCATCCAGTGACTTCACTAGCAGTTGCCAATAAGACAATTAATAACCAGATGACACAAGAGGAATTGCTGTAGAGGTTTGCAAAATGCTGGAAGACCCCAACATGATCTGTATATGGATACCAGACCCGCTTTCCTACAAGGACAATAAAATGGTGCTTATTGAACCAAACACCATCTCTGAAAATTTACCCTCCCTAAAATAAGATAAAGGTAATGAACTGAAATTTCTTTTATTGGAAAATTTATCCTTCCAATTGTCCAGGCAGAAAGCAGATTCATGAAAAAGTGTCAGCTGCAGTAAAATGAAAACTTTGAGCTGCCCTTTTTTGCATATTTGAATATGATGTGTACATCTTTTATTTAAGGATGTAATTATATTACATTTTTTAATATATAAATATTTGTTATAAAATTCAAACAGTATATAAAAATACCAAAACGAAACTTAAGGCCTTTGTAATTCTTT